>NW_027463964.1:0-107499 GCF_050947455.1 Rhinoderma darwinii
CCCTCTGTGGATGCTGCCGCTGTGCCCTCTGTGGATGCTGCCGCAGTGCCCTCTGTGGATGCTGCCGCTGTGCCCTCTGTGGATGCTGCCGCAGTGCCCTCTGTAGATGCTGCCGCAGTGCCCTCTGTAGATAATGCAACACACCCCTAGATAAGGCCACAGTGCCCTCTGTAGATAATGCAACACACCCTTAGATAATGCCAGTGTCCTCTTCAGATACTGCCACACACCCACTTGTAGATAATGCCACACTGCCCTCTGTAGAGGCTGCCACAGTGCCCTCTGTAGAGGCTGCCACAGTGCCCTCTGTAGAGGCTGCTACAGTGCCCTCTGTAGAGGCTGCCACAGTGCCCTCTGTAGAGGCTGCTACAGTGCCCTCTGTAGAGGCTGCCACAGTACCCTCTGTACATTCTGCCACAGTGCTCTCCGTAGATGCTGTCACAGTGCCCTCCGCAGATGCTACCACAGTGATGTCAGGGGCTTGTCCAGAGCTGGAGTCTCGGAGCAGAGCCGCTTCTGGCACTCTGCCTGGGATTCCAGCTCTGCTCCTGACATCACTGTCCATATATGGACAGAGATGTCAGGGGCAACCCCAGAGCTGGAGTCCCAGGCAGATCGATAGTAGGCTCTTCCTGGGACTCCAGCTGTGTTCCTGACATCACTGGGACTCCTGCTCTGGGGAAGCCCCTGACATCATTGTCGATGTATGGACAGCGATGTCAGAGGCTTCCCCAGAGTCCCGGAGCAGAGCCGATAATAGCGCTTTTCCCAGGACTCCGCTCTGGGGAAGACCCTGACACACTGTCCACATATGGGCAGCGATGTCAGGGAATTCCACAGAGTCCCGGAGCAGAGCCTGTACTAGCGCTCTGCTCGGGACTCCGGCTCTGGGGAAGCCCCAGACATCGCTGTTCATATGTGGACAGCGATGTCAGGGAATTCCAGAGTCTCAGAGCAGAGCCGATACTAGCGGCTCTGTGTCCCGCGGGCCGCAGATGACAGCCCCAGGGGCCGCATGCGGCCCGCGGGCCGCGTGCTTGAGATCCCTGCTCTAGATCAACATTGCAGGATTTTAGACTGAACTTGATGGATGTGTCTTTTTTCAGCTTGACATACTATGTTACTATTTTACTGTTACTATTTTACTATGATAGGCCACATGCACACGACCATAAAAATGCCCGTAATGACGGGCCGTAATTAAGGCCCGTAATTGCGTGCCCATAGAATTCTATTGGCCACGGGTACCTTCCTGCTTGCGTACGGGAAGGTGCCCGGGCCATTGAAAAATATAGAACATGTCATATTTTGATCCGTAATTACGGCACGGGCAGGCACATAGAAGAATTGAAATTTTTGAATGAAGAGAAGCGGAGAAAATGGCGTCTGAGCGATCATATGACCCTTTTAAGGGGTTTGGACATGATTGTGACATCATTTCCAGCCCCCCTTTTTTTACGGGTCTGTAAATACGGGTTAAAAACGTGTGACAAAGGACTCGTATTTACGGGAGGGATAAAATCTGGTGGTGTGAATGGGGCCTTAGTACGCTGCTATTTGCTGCTGATAGTGACCTCTAATTACAGGTAAGGATCTGAAGAATATCCGCCGTGTATCTCAGCCCTCCACTGACGTACAGCCATGGCCGCCTACACAATCCTCCTCCTGGTCGCTGCGCTCTGTACGGGCACAGGTACGTTTCTGGGCTGTAATCTCTATTATTGTATCTTCAGTAAAGGAAACATTCAATTGAAGTGCAGAAAAGACAGATATAGGAAGACTTTCTCGCCAACGGCTATATTTGTATGTCATGGTTGTTTAGAATCAGTGTTTGGGTCAGAGATGGGAATTTTATTGTATTGTTATTTATGTCTTATTAGTTTATGAAATGTTCTAATGTTATTGTTTTTATTGTTACTTTGGAGCAATGAAATGACTGTTATTCATTTCCCTCCGGGGATCAATAAAGTCTCTCTATATTATCTCATCTATCACACTGCACACCAGAGTCCTGGGTACGAATCTGCACAGCGTTCACATCTTCTCCCCAGGTTTAAATGGCGTGGTCAAAGAAACGCCAAGGTGATGATAGCGAGCAGCCATCGTTGGTGATCTGCGGTTGTAAAATGTGTCCGATATGTGCCAATTTTCTTTTTCACTATCGGGTAAAATGCGCAATAGAAGGAGCGGCAAAAAGTTTAAACTGCTCAGAAGACGAATATTGCTAAAACGATGGGATACAACAAAGATTACGTGATATTTTACTCAGCTTTCTTAGAGTGCTGAAAGACAACTTTACATTGTGATACAAGGTTAGAAATGACATCATTCAGGAGTCTGGGAAAGCTGGATGACAACCCCTATAAGGGTCATATTAATGTCACCCAGCCTTCCCAGAAACAGATCCAAGAAACGTCTCAATTGCGCTCTTCAGACATAAGGATCATTTTTATTGATGTCATTCCTTTTTGTCAGTGGGGCCGTGGCCATTCCGGGCGTTATAAGGCCTGAGCTCCGGTTGGGAGGCAATGCTGGGGATTGTAGGCCCACATTTTCCTGGTCTATTTATTGGATGATTATTTGTTTTGTTTCTTTCAGTTTACACCTTAAGCTGCTACACCTGCACGTCTCAGAACAGCAACACCAACTGCATGACCGCGGCCAACTGCTCCGCCACCGCCACGTCCTGTATGACCTCCGTGGTGTCCGGCGCAATCGGTGAGTGGCACAATCATAGTGTGACTGCTCTTACTGTAGAGATTAAATAGTGTGACTGCTCTTACAGTAGAGGTTCCATAGTGTGACTGCTCTTACAGTAGAGGTTCCATAGTGTGACTGATCTTACAGTAGAGGGTCCATATTGTGACTGATCTTACAGTAGAGGCTCCATAGTGTGACTGCTCTTACAGTAGAGGTTCCATAGTGTGACTGATCTTACAGTAGAGGCTCCATAGTGTGACTGCTCTTACAGTAGAGGTTCCATAGTGTGACTGATCTTACAGTAGAGGCTCCATAGTGTGACTGCTCTTACAGTAGAGGTTCCATAGTGTGACTGCTCTTACAGTAGAGGTTTCATAGTGTGACTGCTCTTACAGTAGAGGTTCCATAGTGTGACTGCTCTTACAGTAGAGGTTCCATAGTGTGACTGCTCTTACAGTAGAGGTTCCATGGTGTGACTGATCTTACAGTAGAGGTTCCATGGTGTGACTGATCTTACAGTAGAGGCTCCATAGTGTGACTGCTCTTACAGTAGAGGTTCCATAGTGTGACTGCTCTTACAGTAGAGGTTCCATAATGTGACTGCTCTTACAGTAGAGTTCCATAGTGTGACTGCTCTTACAGTAGAGGCTCCATAGTGTGACTGCTCTTACAGTAGAGGTTCCATAGTGTGACTGCTCTTACAGTAGAGGCTCCATAGTGTGACTGCTCTTACAGTAGAGGTTCCATAGTGTGACGGCTCTTACAGTAGAGGTTCCATAGTGTGACTGATCTTACAGCAGAGGTTCCATAGTGTGACTGATCTTACAGCAGAGGTTCCATAGTGTGACTGATCTTACAGTAGAGGGTCCATATTGTGACTGCTCTTACAGTAGAGGTACCATAGTGTGACTGCTCTTACAGTAGAGGTTCCATAGTGTGACTGCTCTTACAGTAGAGGTTCCATAGTGTGACTGCTCTTACAGTAGAGGTTCCATAATGTGACTGCTCTTACAGTAGAGGTTCCATAGTGTGACTGATCTTACAGTAGAGGCTCCATAGTGTGACTGCTCTTACAGTAGAGGCTCCATAGTGTGACTGCTCTTACAGTAGAGGTTCCATAGTGTGACTGATCTTACAGCAGAGGTTTCATAGTGTGACTGCTCTTACAGTAGAGGTTCCATAGTGTGACTGCTCTTACAGTAGAGGTTCCATAGTGTGACTGATCTTACAGCAGAGGTTTCATAGTGTGACTGCTCTTACAGTAGAGGTTCCATAGTGTGACTGATCTTACAGTAGAGGCTCCATAGTGTGACCGCTCTTACAGTAGAGGCTCCATAGTGTGACTGCTCTTACAGTAGAGGTTCCATAGTGTGACTGCTCTTACAGCAGAGGCTCCATAGTGTGACTGCTCTTACAGTAGAGGCTCCATAGTGTGACTGCTCTTACAGTAGAGGTTCCGTAGTGTGACTGCTCTTACAGTAGAGGGACCATAGTGTGACTGATCTTACAGTAGAGGTTCCATAGTGTGACTGCTCTTACAGTAGAGGTTCCATAGTGTGACTGCTCTTACAGTAGAGGTTCCATAGTGTGACTGCTCTTACAGTAGAGGTTATATAGTGTGACTGATCTTACAGTAGAGGTTCCATAGTGTGACTGCTCTTACAGTAGAGGTTCTATAGTGTGACTGATCTTACAGTAGAGGTTCCATAGTGTGACTGATCTTACAGTAGAGGCTCCATAGTGTGACCGCTCTTACAGTAGAGGCTCCATAGTGTGACTGCTCTTACAGTAGAGGTTCCATAGTGTGACTGCTCTTACAGCAGAGGCTCCATAGTGTGACTGCTCTTACAGTAGAGGCTCCATAGTGTGACTGCTCTTACAGTAGAGGTTCCGTAGTGTGACTGCTCTTACAGTAGAGGGTCCATAGTGTGACTGATCTTACAGTAGAGGTTCCATAGTGTGACTGCTCTTACAGTAGAGGTTCCATAGTGTGACTGCTCTTACAATAGAGGTTCCATAGTGTGACTGCTCTTACAGTAGAGGCTCCATAGTGTGACTGTTCTTACAGTAGAGGTTCCATAGTGTGACTGCTCTTACAGTAGAGGTTTCATAGTGTGACTGCTCTTACAGTAGAGGCTCCATAGTGTGACTGTTCTTACAGTAGAGGTTCCATAGTGTGACCGCTCTTACAGTAGAGGTTCCATAGTGTGACTGATCTTACAGTAGAGGTTCCATAGTGTGACCGCTCTTACAGTAGAGGGTCCATAGTGTGACTGCTCTTACAGTAGAGGTTCCATAGTGTGACTGCTCTTACAGTAGAATTTTCCATAGTGTGACTGCTCTTACAGTAGAGGGTCCATAGTGTGACCGCTCTTACAGTAGAGGTTCCATAGTGTGACTGATCTTACAGTAGAGGTTCCATAGTGTGACTGCTCTTACAGTAGAGGTTGCATAGTGTGACTGCTCTTACAGTAGAGGTTCCATAGTGTGACTGTTCTTACAGTAGAGGCTCCATAGTGTGACTGATCTTACAGTAGAGGTTCCATAGTGTGACTGCTCTTACAGTAGAGGTTCCATAGTGTGACTGATCTTACAGTAGAGGTTCCATAGTGTGACTGCTCTTACAGTAGAGGTTCCATAGTGTGACTGTTCTTACAGTAGAGGCTCCATAGTGTGACTGCTCTTACAGTAGAGGTTCCATAGTGTGACTGGTCTTACAGTAAAATTTTCCATAGTGTGACTGCTCTTACAGTAGAGGGTCCATAGTGTGACTGCTCTTACAGTAGAGGGTCCATAGTGTGACTGCTCTTACAGTAGAGGTTCCATAGTGTGACTGCTCTTACAGTAGAATTTTCCATAGTGTGACTGCTCTTACAGTAGAGGGTCCATAGTGTGACCGCTCTTACAGTAGAGGTTCCATAGTGTGACTGATCTTACAGTAGAGGTTCCATAGTGTGACTGCTCTTACAGTAGAGGTTGCATAGTGTGACTGCTCTTACAGTAGAGGTTCCATAGTGTGACTGTTCTTACAGTAGAGGGTCCATAGTGTGACTGCTCTTACAGTAGAGGTTCCATAGTGTGACTGCTCTTACAGTAGAGGCTCCATAGTGTGACTGATCTTACAGTAGAGGGTCCATAGTGTGACAGATCTTACAGTAGAGGTTCCATAGTGTGACTGCTCTTACAGTAGAGGGTCCATAGTGTGACTGCTCTTACAGTAGAGGGTCCATAGTGTGACTGCTCTTACAGTAGAGGTTCCATAGTGTGACTGCTCTTACAGTAGAGGTTCCATAGTGTGACTGCTCTTACAGTAGAATTTTCCATAGTGTGACTGCTCTTACAGTAGAGGCTCCATAGTGTGACTGCTCTTACAGTAGAGGTTCCATAGTGTGACTGATCTTACAGTAGAGGTTCCATAGTGTGACTGCTCTTACAGTAGAGGTTCCATAGTGTGACTGCTCTTACAGTAGAGGTTGCATAGTGTGACTGCTCTTACAGTAGAGGTTCCATAGTGTGACTGTTCTTACAGTAGAGGGTCCATAGTGTGACTGCTCTTACAGTAGAGGTTCCATAGTGTGACTGCTCTTACAGTAGAGGCTCCATAGTGTGACTGCTCTTACAGTACAGGTTCCATAGTGTGACTGCTCTTACAGTAGAGGGTCCATAGTGTGACTGCTCTTACAGTAGAGGCTCCATAGTGTGACTGCTCTTACAGTAGAGGTTCTATAGTGTGAATGCTCTTACAGTAGAGGCTCCATAGTGTGACTGATCTTACAGTAGAGGTTCTATAGTGTGACTGCTCTTACAGTAGAGGCTCCATAGTGTGACTGCTCTTACAGTAGAGGTTCCATAGTGTGGCTGCTCTTACAGTAGAGGTTCCATAGTGTGACTGCTCTTACAGTAGAGGTTCCATAGTGTGACTGCTCTTACAGTAGAGGTTCCATAGTGTGACTGATCTTACAGTAGAGGGTCCATAGTGTGACTGATCTTACAGTAGAGGTTCCATAGTGTGACTGATCATACAGTAGAGGTTCCATAGTGTGACTGCTCTTACAGTAGAGGGTCCATAGTGTGACTGCTCTTACAGTAGAGGTTCCATAGTGTGACTGCTCTTACAGTAGAGGTTCCATAGTGTGACTGCTCTTACTGTAGAGGTTCCATAGTGTGACTGCTCTTACAGTAGAGGTGCCATAGTGTGACTGCTCTTACAGTAGAGGTTCCATAGTGTGACTGCTCTTACAGTAGAGGTTCCATAGTGTGACCGATCTTACAGTAGAGGTTCCATAGTGTGACTACTCTTACTGTAGAGGTTCCATAGTGTGACTGCTCTTACTGTAGAGGTTCCATAGTGTGACTGCTCTTACAGTAGAGGTTCCATAGTGTGACTGCTCTTACAGTAGAGGTTCATAGTGTGACTGCTCTTACAGTAGAGGTTTTATAGTGTGACTGCTCTTACAGTAGAGGTTTCATAGTGTGACTGCTCTTACAGTAGAGGGTCCATAGTGTGACTGCTCTTACAGTAGAGGTTCCATAGTGTGACTGCTCTTACAGTAGAGGTTCATAGTGTGACTGCTCTTACTGTAGAGGTTTTATAGTGTGACTGCTCTTACAGTAGAGGTTTCATAGTGTGACTGCTCTTACAGTAGAGGGTCCATAGTGTGACTGCTCTTACAGTAGAGGTTCCATAGTGTGACTGCTCTTACAGTAGAGGTTCTATAGTGTGACTGCTCTTACAGTAGATGTTCCATAGTGTGACTGCTCTTACAGTAGAGGTTCCATAGTGTGACTGCTCTTACAGTAGAGGTTCCATAGTGTGACTGCTCTTACAGTAGAGGTTCCATAGTGTGACTGCTCTTACAGTAGAGGCTCCATAGTGTGACTGTTCTTACAGTAGAGGTTCCATAATGTGACCGCTCTTACAGTAGAGGTTCCATAGTGTGTCTTCTCTTACAGTAGAGGTTCCATAGTGTGACTGCTCTTACAGTAGAGGCTCCATAGTGTGACTGCTCTTACAGTAGAGGTTCCATAGTGTGACTGCTCTTACAGTAGAGGTTCCATAGTGTGACTGCTCTTACAGTAGAGGTTCCATAGTGTGACTGCTCTTACAGTAGAGGTTCCATAATGTGACTGCTCTTACAGTAGAGGTTCCATAGTGTGACTGATCTTACAGTAGAGGCTCCATAGTGTGACTGCTCTTACAGTAGAGGCTCCATAGTGTGACTGCTCTTACAGTAGAGGTTCCATAGTGTGACTGATCTTACAGCAGAGGTTTCATAGTGTGACTGCTCTTACAGTAGAGGTTCCGTAGTGTGACTGCTCTTACAGTAGAGGTTCTATAGTGTGACTGCTCTTACAGTAGAGGTTCCATAGTGTGACTGCTCTTACAGTAGAGGGTCCATAGTGTGACTGATCTTACAGTAGAGGTTCCATAGTGTGACTGCTCTTACAGTAGAGGTTCCATAGTGTGACTGCTCTTACAGTAGAGGTTCCATAGTGTGACTGCTCTTACAGTAGAGGTTCTATAGTGTGACTGCTCTTACAGTAGATGTTCCATAGCGTGACTGCTCTTACAGTAGAGGTTCCATAGTGTGACTGCTCTTACAGTAGAGGTTCCATAGTGTGACTGCTCTTACAGTAGAGGTTCCATAGTGTGACTGCTCTTACAGTAGAGGCTCCATAGTGTGACTGTTCTTACAGTAGAGGTTCCATAGTGTGACTGCTCTTACAGCAGAGGTTCCATAGTGTGACTGCTCTTACAGTAGAGGCTCCATAGTGTGACTGCTCTTACAGTAGAGGTTCCATAGTGTGTCTTCTCTTACAGTAGAGGTTCCATAGTGTGACTGCTCTTACAGTAGAGGCTCCATAGTGTGACTGCTCTTACAGTAGAGGTTCCATAGTGTGACTGCTCTTACAGTAGAGGTTCCATAGTGTGACTGCTCTTACAGTAGAGGTTCCATAGTGTGACTGCTCTTACAGTAGAGGTTCCATAATGTGACTGCTCTTACAGTAGAGGTTCCATAGTGTGACTGATCTTACAGTAGAGGCTCCATAGTGTGACTGCTCTTACAGTAGAGGCTCCATAGTGTGACTGCTCTTACAGTAGAGGTTCCATAGTGTGACTGATCTTACAGCAGAGGTTTCATAGTGTGACTGCTCTTACAGTAGAGGTTCCGTAGTGTGACTGCTCTTACAGTAGAGGTTCTATAGTGTGACTGCTCTTACAGTAGAGGTTCCATAGTGTGACTGCTCTTACAGTAGAGGGTCCATAGTGTGACTGATCTTACAGTAGAGGTTCCATAGTGTGACTGCTCTTACAGTAGAGGTTCCATAGTGTGACTGCTCTTACAGTAGAGGTTCCGTAGTGTGACTGCTCTTACAGTAGAGGTTCTATAGTGTGACTGCTCTTACAGTAGAGGTTCTATAGTGTGACTGATCTTACAGTAGAGGTTCCATAGTGTGACTGATCTTACAGTAGAGGCTCCATATTGTGACTGCTCTTACAGTAGAGGTTCCATAGTGTGACTGCTCTTACAATAGAGGTTCCATAGTGTGACTGCTCTTACAGTAGAGGCTCCATAGTGTGACTGTTCTTACAGTAGAGGTTCCATAGTGTGACTGCTCTTACAGTAGAGGTTTCATAGTGTGACTGCTCTTACAATAGAGGTTCCATAGTGTGACTGCTCTTACAATAGAGGTTCCATAGTGTGACTGCTCTTACAGTAGAGGCTCCATAGTGTGACTGTTCTTACAGTAGAGGTTCCATAATGTGACCGCTCTTAGAGTAGAGGCTCCATAGTGTGACTGCTCTTACAGTAGAGGTTCCATAGTGTGACTGCTCTTACAGTAGAGGTTCCATAGTGTGACTGATCTTACAGCAGAGGTTCCATAGTGTGTCTTCTCTTACAGTAGAGGTTCCATAGTGTGACTGATCTTACAGTAGAGGCTTCATAGTGTGACTGCTCTTACAGTAGAGGTTCCATAGTGTGACTGCTCTTACAGTAGAGGTTCCATAGTGTGACTGCTCTTACAGTAGAGGTTCCATAGTGTGACTGCTCTTACAGTAGAGGCTCCATAGTGTGACTGCTCTTACAGTAGAGGTTCCGTAGTGTGACTGCTCTTACAGTAGAGGGTCCATAGTGTGACTGATCTTACAGTAGAGGTTCCATAGTGTGACTGCTCTTACAGTAGAGGTTCCATAGTGTGACTGCTCTTACAGTAGAGGTTCCGTAGTGTGACTGCTCTTACAGTAGAGGCTCCATAGTGTGACTGATCTTACAGTAGAGGTTCCATAGTGTGACTGCTCTTACAGTAGAGGTTCCATAGTGTGACTGATCTTACAGTAGAGGTTCCATAGTGTGACTGCTCTTACAGTAGAGGTTCCATAGTGTGACTGTTCTTACAGTAGAGGCTCCATAGTGTGACTGCTCTTACAGTAGAGGTTCCATAGTGTGACTGGTCTTACAGTAAAATTTTCCATAGTGTGACTGCTCTTACAGTAGAGGGTCCATAGTGTGACTGCTCTTACAGTAGAGGGTCCATAGTGTGACTGCTCTTACAGTAGAGGTTCCATAGTGTGACTGCTCTTACAGTAGAATTTTCCATAGTGTGACTGCTCTTACAGTAGAGGGTCCATAGTGTGACCGCTCTTACAGTAGAGGTTCCATAGTGTGACTGATCTTACAGTAGAGGCTCCATAGTGTGACTGCTCTTACAGTAGAGGTTGCATAGTGTGACTGCTCTTACAGTAGAGGTTCCATAGTGTGACTGTTCTTACAGTAGAGGGTCCATAGTGTGACTGCTCTTACAGTAGAGGTTCCATAGTGTGACTGCTCTTACAGTAGAGGCTCCATAGTGTGACTGTTCTTACAGTAGAGGGTCCATAGTGTGACTGATCTTACAGTAGAGGTTCCATAGTGTGACTGCTCTTACAGTAGAGGGTCCATAGTGTGACTGCTCTTACAGTAGAGGGTCCATAGTGTGACTGCTCTTACAGTAGAGGTTCCATAGTGTGACTGCTCTTACAGTAGAGGTTCCATAGTGTGACTGCTCTTACAGTAGAATTTTCCATAGTGTGACTGCTCTTACAGTAGAGGGTCCATAGTGTGACTGCTCTTACAGTAGAGGTTCCATAGTGTGACTGATCTTACAGTAGAGGTTCCATAGTGTGACTGCTCTTACAGTAGAGGTTCCATAGTGTGACTGCTCTTACAGTAGAGGTTGCATAGTGTGACTGCTCTTACAGTAGAGGTTCCATAGTGTGACTGTTCTTACAGTAGAGGGTCCATAGTGTGACTGCTCTTACAGTAGAGGTTCCATAGTGTGACTGCTCTTACAGTAGAGGCTCCATAGTGTGACTGCTCTTACAGTACAGGTTCCATAGTGTGACTGCTCTTACAGTAGAGGGTCCATAGTGTGACTGCTCTTACAGTAGAGGCTCCATAGTGTGACTGCTCTTACAGTAGAGGTTCTATAGTGTGAATGCTCTTACAGTAGAGGCTCCATAGTGTGACTGATCTTACAGTAGAGGTTCTATAGTGTGACTGCTCTTACAGTAGAGGCTCCATAGTGTGACTGCTCTTACAGTAGAGGTTCCATAGTGTGGCTGCTCTTACAGTAGAGGTTCCATAGTGTGACTGCTCTTACAGTAGAGGTTCCATAGTGTGACTGCTCTTACAGTAGAGGTTCCATAGTGTGACTGATCTTACAGTAGAGGGTCCATAGTGTGACTGATCTTACAGTAGAGGTTCCATAGTGTGACTGATCATACAGTAGAGGTTCCATAGTGTGACTGCTCTTACATTAGAGGGTCCATAGTGTGACTGCTCTTACAGTAGAGGTTCCATAGTGTGACTGCTCTTACAGTAGAGGTTCCATAGTGTGACTGCTCTTACTGTAGAGGTTCCATAGTGTGACTGCTCTTACAGTAGAGGTGCCATAGTGTGACTGCTCTTACAGTAGAGGTTCCATAGTGTGACTGCTCTTACAGTAGAGGTTCCATAGTGTGACCGATCTTACAGTAGAGGTTCCATAGTGTGACTACTCTTACTGTAGAGGTTCCATAGTGTGACTGCTCTTACTGTAGAGGTTCCATAGTGTGACTGCTCTTACAGTAGAGGTTCCATAGTGTGACTGCTCTTACAGTAGAGGTTCATAGTGTGACTGCTCTTACAGTAGAGGTTTTATAGTGTGACTGCTCTTACAGTAGAGGTTTCATAGTGTGACTGCTCTTACAGTAGAGGGTCCATAGTGTGACTGCTCTTACAGTAGAGGTTCCATAGTGTGACTGCTCTTACAGTAGAGGTTCATAGTGTGACTGCTCTTACAGTAGAGGTTTTATAGTGTGACTGCTCTTACAGTAGAGGTTTCATAGTGTGACTGCTCTTACAGTAGAGGGTCCATAGTGTGACTGCTCTTACAGTAGAGGTTCCATAGTGTGACTGCTCTTACAGTAGAGGTTCTATAGTGTGACTGCTCTTACAGTAGATGTTCCATAGTGTGACTGCTCTTACAGTAGAGGTTCCATAGTGTGACTGCTCTTACAGTAGAGGTTCCATAGTGTGACTGCTCTTACAGTAGAGGTTCCATAGTGTGACTGCTCTTACAGTAGAGGCTCCATAGTGTGACTGCTCTTACAGTAGAGGTTCCATAGTGTGACTGCTCTTACAGTAGAGGTTCCATAATGTGACTGCTCTTACAGTAGAGGTTCCATAGTGTGACTGATCTTACAGTAGAGGCTCCATAGTGTGACTGCTCTTACAGTAGAGGCTCCATAGTGTGACTGCTCTTACAGTAGAGGTTCCATAGTGTGACTGATCTTACAGCAGAGGTTTCATAGTGTGACTGCTCTTACAGTAGAGGTTCCGTAGTGTGACTGCTCTTACAGTAGAGGTTCTATAGTGTGACTGCTCTTACAGTAGAGGTTCCATAGTGTGACTGCTCTTACAGTAGAGGGTCCATAGTGTGACTGATCTTACAGTAGAGGTTCCATAGTGTGACTGCTCTTACAGTAGAGGTTCCATAGTGTGACTGCTCTTACAGTAGAGGTTCCGTAGTGTGACTGCTCTTACAGTAGAGGTTCCATAGTGTGACTGCTATTACAGTAGAGGTTCTATAGTGTGACTGCTCTTACAGTAGAGGTTCTATAGTGTGACTGATCTTACAGTAGAGGTTCCATAGTGTGACTGATCTTACAGTAGAGGCTCCATATTGTGACTGCTCTTACAGTAGAGGTTCCATAGTGTGACTGCTCTTACAATAGAGGTTCCATAGTGTGACTGCTCTTACAGTAGAGGCTCCATAGTGTGACTGTTCTTACAGTAGAGGTTCCATAGTGTGACTGCTCTTACAGTAGAGGTTTCATAGTGTGACTGCTCTTACAATAGAGGTTCCATAGTGTGACTGCTCTTACAATAGAGGTTCCATAGTGTGACTGCTCTTACAGTAGAGGCTCCATAGTGTGACTGTTCTTACAGTAGAGGTTCCATAATGTGACCGCTCTTAGAGTAGAGGCTCCATAGTGTGACTGCTCTTACAGTAGAGGTTCCATAGTGTGACTGCTCTTACAGTAGAGGTTCCATAGTGTGACTGATCTTACAGCAGAGGTTCCATAGTGTGTCTTCTCTTACAGTAGAGGTTCCATAGTGTGACTGATCTTACAGTAGAGGCTTCATAGTGTGACTGCTCTTACAATAGAGGTTCCATAGTGTGACTGCTCTTACAGTAGAGGCTCCATAGTGTGACTGTTCTTACAGTAGAGGTTCCATAATGTGACCGCTCTTAGAGTAGAGGCTCCATAGTGTGACTGCTCTTACAGTAGAGGTTCCATAGTGTGACTGCTCTTACAGTAGAGGTTCCATAGTGTGACTGATCTTACAGCAGAGGTTCCATAGTGTGTCTTCTCTTACAGTAGAGGTTCCATAGTGTGACTGATCTTACAGTAGAGGTTCCATAGTGTTACTGCTCTTACAGTAGAGGCTCCATAGTGTGACTGCTCTTACAGTAGAGGTTCCATAGTGTGACTGCTCTTACAGTAGAGGTTCCATAGTGTGACTGCTCTTACAGTAGAGGTTCCATAGTGTGACTGCTCTTACAGTAGAGGCTCCATAGTGTGACTGCTCTTACAGTAGAGGTTCCGTAGTGTGACTGCTCTTACAGTAGAGGGTCCATAGTGTGACTGATCTTACAGTAGAGGTTCCATAGTGTGACTGCTCTTACAGTAGAGGTTCCATAGTGTGACTGCTCTTACAGTAGAGGTTCCGTAGTGTGACTGCTCTTACAGTAGAGGCTCCATAGTGTGACTGATCTTACAGTAGAGGTTCCATAGTGTGACTGCTCTTACAGTAGAGGTTCCATAGTGTGACTGATCTTACAGTAGAGGTTCCATAGTGTGACTGCTCTTACAGTAGAGGTTCCATAGTGTGACTGTTCTTACAGTAGAGGCTCCATAGTGTGACTGCTCTTACAGTAGAGGTTCCATAGTGTGACTGGTCTTACAGTAAAATTTTCCATAGTGTGACTGCTCTTACAGTAGAGGGTCCATAGTGTGACTGCTCTTACAGTAGAGGGTCCATAGTGTGACTGCTCTTACAGTAGAGGTTCCATAGTGTGACTGCTCTTACAGTAGAATTTTCCATAGTGTGACTGCTCTTACAGTAGAGGGTCCATAGTGTGACCGCTCTTACAGTAGAGGTTCCATAGTGTGACTGATCTTACAGTAGAGGCTCCATAGTGTGACTGCTCTTACAGTAGAGGTTGCATAGTGTGACTGCTCTTACAGTAGAGGTTCCATAGTGTGACTGTTCTTACAGTAGAGGGTCCATAGTGTGACTGCTCTTACAGTAGAGGTTCCATAGTGTGACTGCTCTTACAGTAGAGGCTCCATAGTGTGACTGTTCTTACAGTAGAGGGTCCATAGTGTGACTGATCTTACAGTAGAGGTTCCATAGTGTGACTGCTCTTACAGTAGAGGGTCCATAGTGTGACTGCTCTTACAGTAGAGGGTCCATAGTGTGACTGCTCTTACAGTAGAGGTTCCATAGTGTGACTGCTCTTACAGTAGAGGTTCCATAGTGTGACTGCTCTTACAGTAGAATTTTCCATAGTGTGACTGCTCTTACAGTAGAGGGTCCATAGTGTGACTGCTCTTACAGTAGAGGTTCCATAGTGTGACTGATCTTACAGTAGAGGTTCCATAGTGTGACTGCTCTTACAGTAGAGGTTCCATAGTGTGACTGCTCTTACAGTAGAGGTTGCATAGTGTGACTGCTCTTACAGTAGAGGTTCCATAGTGTGACTGTTCTTACAGTAGAGGGTCCATAGTGTGACTGCTCTTACAGTAGAGGTTCCATAGTGTGACTGCTCTTACAGTAGAGGCTCCATAGTGTGACTGCTCTTACAGTACAGGTTCCATAGTGTGACTGCTCTTACAGTAGAGGGTCCATAGTGTGACTGCTCTTACAGTAGAGGCTCCATAGTGTGACTGCTCTTACAGTAGAGGTTCTATAGTGTGAATGCTCTTACAGTAGAGGCTCCATAGTGTGACTGATCTTACAGTAGAGGTTCTATAGTGTGACTGCTCTTACAGTAGAGGCTCCATAGTGTGACTGCTCTTACAGTAGAGGTTCCATAGTGTGGCTGCTCTTACAGTAGAGGTTCCATAGTGTGACTGCTCTTACAGTAGAGGTTCCATAGTGTGACTGCTCTTACAGTAGAGGTTCCATAGTGTGACTGATCTTACAGTAGAGGGTCCATAGTGTGACTGATCTTACAGTAGAGGTTCCATAGTGTGACTGATCATACAGTAGAGGTTCCATAGTGTGACTGCTCTTACAGTAGAGGGTCCATAGTGTGACTGCTCTTACAGTAGAGGTTCCATAGTGTGACTGCTCTTACAGTAGAGGTTCCATAGTGTGACTGCTCTTACTGTAGAGGTTCCATAGTGTGACTGCTCTTACAGTAGAGGTGCCATAGTGTGACTGCTCTTACAGTAGAGGTTCCATAGTGTGACTGCTCTTACAGTAGAGGTTCCATAGTGTGACCGATCTTACAGTAGAGGTTCCATAGTGTGACTACTCTTACTGTAGAGGTTCCATAGTGTGACTGCTCTTACTGTAGAGGTTCCATAGTGTGACTGCTCTTACAGTAGAGGTTCCATAGTGTGACTGCTCTTACAGTAGAGGTTCATAGTGTGACTGCTCTTACAGTAGAGGTTTTATAGTGTGACTGCTCTTACAGTAGAGGTTTCATAGTGTGACTGCTCTTACAGTAGAGGGTCCATAGTGTGACTGCTCTTACAGTAGAGGTTCCATAGTGTGACTGCTCTTACAGTAGAGGTTCATAGTGTGACTGCTCTTACAGTAGAGGTTTTATAGTGTGACTGCTCTTACAGTAGAGGTTTCATAGTGTGACTGCTCTTACAGTAGAGGGTCCATAGTGTGACTGCTCTTACAGTAGAGGTTCCATAGTGTGACTGCTCTTACAGTAGAGGTTCTATAGTGTGACTGCTCTTACAGTAGATGTTCCATAGTGTGACTGCTCTTACAGTAGAGGTTCCATAGTGTGACTGCTCTTACAGTAGAGGTTCCATAGTGTGACTGCTCTTACAGTAGAGGTTCCATAGTGTGACTGCTCTTACAGTAGAGGCTCCATAGTGTGACTGTTCTTACAGTAGAGGTTCCATAATGTGACCGCTCTTACAGTAGAGGTTCCATAGTGTGTCTTCTCTTACAGTAGAGGTTCCATAGTGTGACTGCTCTTACAGTAGAGGCTCCATAGTGTGACTGCTCTTACAGTAGAGGTTCCATAGTGTGACTGCTCTTACAGTAGAGGTTCCATAGTGTGACTGCTCTTACAGTAGAGGTTCCATAGTGTGACTGCTCTTACAGTAGAGGTTCCATAATGTGACTGCTCTTACAGTAGAGGTTCCATAGTGTGACTGATCTTACAGTAGAGGCTCCATAGTGTGACTGCTCTTACAGTAGAGGCTCCATAGTGTGACTGCTCTTACAGTAGAGGTTCCATAGTGTGACTGATCTTACAGCAGAGGTTTCATAGTGTGACTGCTCTTACAGTAGAGGTTCCATAGTGTGACTGCTCTTACAGTAGAGGTTCCATAGTGTGACTGATCTTACAGCAGAGGTTTCATAGTGTGACTGCTCTTACAGTAGAGGTTCCATAGTGTGACTGATCTTACAGTAGAGGCTCCATAGTGTGACCGCTCTTACAGTAGAGGCTCCATAGTGTGACTGCTCTTACAGTAGAGGTTCCATAGTGTGACTGCTCTTACAGCAGAGGCTCCATAGTGTGACTGCTCTTACAGTAGAGGCTCCATAGTGTGACTGCTCTTACAGTAGAGGTTCCGTAGTGTGACTGCTCTTACAGTAGAGGGTCCATAGTGTGACTGATCTTACAGTAGAGGTTCCATAGTGTGACTGCTCTTACAGTAGAGGTTCCATAGTGTGACTGCTCTTACAGTAGAGGTTCCATAGTGTGACTGCTCTTACAGTAGAGGTTCTATAGTGTGACTGATCTTACAGTAGAGGTTCCATAGTGTGACTGCTCTTACAGTAGAGGTTCTATAGTGTGACTGATCTTACAGTAGAGGTTCCATAGTGTGACTGATCTTACAGTAGAGGCTCCATAGTGTGACTGCTCTTACAATAGAGGTTCCATAGTGTGACTGCTCTTACAGTAGAGGCTCCATAGTGTGACTGTTCTTACAGTAGAGGTTCCATAGTGTGACTGCTCTTACAGTAGAGGTTTCATAGTGTGACTGCTCTTACAGTAGAGGCTCCATAGTGTGACTGTTCTTACAGTAGAGGTTCCATAGTGTGACCGCTCTTACAGTAGAGGTTCCATAGTGTGACCGCTCTTACACTAGAGGTTCCATAGTGTGACTGATCTTACAGTAGAGGTTCCATAGTGTGACTGCTCTTACAGTAGAGGGTCCATAGTGTGACTGCTCTTACAGTAGAGGGTCCATAGTGTGACTGCTCTTACAGTAGAGGTTCCATAGTGTGACTGCTCTTACAGTAGAGGTTCCATAGTGTGACTGGTCTTACAGTAGAATTTTCCATAGTGTGACTGCTCTTACAGTAGAGGGTCCATAGTGTGACTGCTCTTACAGTAGAGGGTCCATAGTGTGACTGCTCTTACAGTAGAGGTTCCATAATGTGACTGCTCTTACAGTAGAATTTTCCATAGTGTGACTGCTCTTACAGTAGAGGGTCCATAGTGTGACTGCTCTTACAGTAGAGGTTCCATAGTGTGACTGCTCTTACAGTAGAGGTTCCATAGTGTGACTGCTCTTACAGTAGAGGTTGCATAGTGTGACTGCTCTTACAGTAGAGGTTACATAGTGTGACTGTTCTTACAGTAGAGGGTCCATAGTGTGACTGCTCTTACAGTAGAGGTTCCATAGTGTGACTGCTCTTACAGTAGAGGCTCCATAGTGTGACTGTTCTTACAGTAGAGGGTCCATAGTGTGACTGATCTTACAGTAGAGGTTCCATAGTGTGACTGCTCTTACAGTAGAGGGTCCATAGTGTGACTGCTCTTACAGTAGAGGGTCCATAGTGTGACTGCTCTTACAGTAGAGGTTCCATAGTGTGACTGCTCTTACAGTAGAGGTTCCATAGTGTGACTGCTCTTACAGTAGAGGGTCCATAGTGTGACTGCTCTTACTGTAGAGGGTCCATAGTGTGACTGCTCTTACAGTAGAGGTTCCATAGTGTGACTGCTCTTACAGTAGAATTTTCCATAGTGTGACTGCTCTTACAGTAGAGGGTCCATAGTGTGACTGCTCTTACAGTAGAGGTTCCATAGTGTGACTGATCTTACAGTAGAGGTTCCATAGTGTGACTGCTCTTACAGTAGAGGTTCCATAGTGTGACTGCTCTTACAGTAGAGGTTGCATAGTGTGACTGCTCTTACAGTAGAGGGTCCATAGTGTGACTGCTCTTACAGTAGAGGTTCCATAGTGTGACTGCTCTTACAGTAGAGGCTCCATAGTGTGACTGTTCTTACAGTAGAGGGTCCATAGTGTGACTGCTCTTACAGTAGAGGTTCCATAGTGTGACTGCTCTTACAGTAGAGGGTCCATAGTGTGACTGCTCTTACAGTAGAGGCTCCATAGTGTGACTGCTCTTACAGTAGAGGTTCTATAGTGTGAATGCTCTTACAGTAGAGGCTCCATAGTGTGACTGATCTTACAGTAGAGGTTCTATAGTGTGACTGCTCTTACAGTAGAGGGACCATAGTGTGACTGCTCTTACAGTAGAGGTTCCATAGTGTGACTGCTCTTACAGTAGAGGTTCCATCGTGTGACTGCTCTTACTGTAGAGGTTCCATAGTGTGACTGCTCTTACAGTAGAGGTGCCATAGTGTGACTGATCTTACAGTAGAGGTTCCATAGTGTGACTGCTCTTACAGTAGAGGCTCCATAGTGTGACTGTTCTTACAGTAGAGGGTCCATAGTGTGACTGCTCTTACAGTAGAGGTTCCATAGTGTGACTGCTCTTACAGTAGAGGGTCCATAGTGTGACTGCTCTTACAGTAGAGGCTCCATAGTGTGACTGCTCTTACAGTAGAGGTTCTATAGTGTGAATGCTCTTACAGTAGAGGCTCCATAGTGTGATTGATCTTACAGTAGAGGTTCTATAGTGTGACTGCTCTTACAGTAGAGGGTCCATAGTGTGACTGCTCTTACAGTAGAGGCTCCATAGTGTGACTGCTCTTACAGTAGAGGTTTTATAGTGTGACTGCTCTTACAGTAGAGGTTCCATAGTGTGACTGATCTTACAGCAGAGGTTTCATAGTGTGACTGCTCTTACAGTAGAGGTTCCATAGTGTGACTGATCTTACAGTAGAGGCTCCATAGTGTGACCGCTCTTACAGTAGAGGCTCCATAGTGTGACTGCTCTTACAGTAGAGGTTCCATAGTGTGACTGCTCTTACAGCAGAGGCTCCATAGTGTGACTGCTCTTACAGTAGAGGCTCCATAGTGTGACTGCTCTTACAGTAGAGGTTCCGTAGTGTGACTGCTCTTACAGTAGAGGGTCCATAGTGTGACTGATCTTACAGTAGAGGTTCCATAGTGTGACTGCTCTTACAGTAGAGGTTCCATAGTGTGACTGCTCTTACAGTAGAGGTTCCATAGTGTGACTGCTCTTACAGTAGAGGTTATATAGTGTGACTGATCTTACAGTAGAGGTTCCATAGTGTGACTGCTCTTACAGTAGAGGTTCTATAGTGTGACTGATCTTACAGTAGAGGTTCCATAGTGTGACTGATCTTACAGTAGAGGCTCCATAGTGTGACCGCTCTTACAGTAGAGGCTCCATAGTGTGACTGCTCTTACAGTAGAGGTTCCATAGTGTGACTGCTCTTACAGCAGAGGCTCCATAGTGTGACTGCTCTTACAGTAGAGGCTCCATAGTGTGACTGCTCTTACAGTAGAGGTTCCGTAGTGTGACTGCTCTTACAGTAGAGGGTCCATAGTGTGACTGATCTTACAGTAGAGGTTCCATAGTGTGACTGCTCTTACAGTAGAGGTTCCATAGTGTGACTGCTCTTACAATAGAGGTTCCATAGTGTGACTGCTCTTACAGTAGAGGCTCCATAGTGTGACTGTTCTTACAGTAGAGGTTCCATAGTGTGACTGCTCTTACAGTAGAGGTTTCATAGTGTGACTGCTCTTACAGTAGAGGCTCCATAGTGTGACTGTTCTTACAGTAGAGGTTCCATAGTGTGACCGCTCTTACAGTAGAGGTTCCATAGTGTGACCGCTCTTACACTAGAGGTTCCATAGTGTGACTGATCTTACAGTAGAGGTTCCATAGTGTGACCGCTCTTACAGTAGAGGGTCCATAGTGTGACTGCTCTTACAGTAGAGGTTCCATAGTGTGACTGCTCTTACAGTAGAATTTTCCATAGTGTGACTGCTCTTACAGTAGAGGGTCCATAGTGTGACCGCTCTTACAGTAGAGGTTCCATAGTGTGACTGATCTTACAGTAGAGGTTCCATAGTGTGACTGCTCTTACAGTAGAGGTTGCATAGTGTGACTGCTCTTACAGTAGAGGTTCCATAGTGTGACTGTTCTTACAGTAGAGGCTCCATAGTGTGACTGATCTTACAGTAGAGGTTCCATAGTGTGACTGCTCTTACAGTAGAGGTTCCATAGTGTGACTGATCTTACAGTAGAGGTTCCATAGTGTGACTGCTCTTACAGTAGAGGTTCCATAGTGTGACTGTTCTTACAGTAGAGGCTCCATAGTGTGACTGCTCTTACAGTAGAGGTTCCATAGTGTGACTGGTCTTACAGTAAAATTTTCCATAGTGTGACTGCTCTTACAGTAGAGGGTCCATAGTGTTACTGCTCTTACAGTAGAGGGTCCATAGTGTGACTGCTCTTACAGTAGAGGTTCCATAGTGTGACTGCTCTTACAGTAGAATTTTCCATAGTGTGACTGCTCTTACAGTAGAGGGTCCATAGTGTGACCGCTCTTACAGTAGAGGTTCCATAGTGTGACTGATCTTACAGTAGAGGTTCCATAGTGTGACTGCTCTTACAGTAGAGGTTGCATAGTGTGACTGCTCTTACAGTAGAGGTTCCATAGTGTGACTGTTCTTACAGTAGAGGGTCCATAGTGTGACTGCTCTTACAGTAGAGGTTCCATAGTGTGACTGCTCTTACAGTAGAGGCTCCATAGTGTGACTGATCTTACAGTAGAGGGTCCATAGTGTGACAGATCTTACAGTAGAGGTTCCATAGTGTGACTGCTCTTACAGTAGAGGGTCCATAGTGTGACTGCTCTTACAGTAGAGGGTCCATAGTGTGACTGCTCTTACAGTAGAGGTTCCATAGTGTGACTGCTCTTACAGTAGAGGTTCCATAGTGTGACTGCTCTTACAGTAGAATTTTCCATAGTGTGACTGCTCTTACAGTAGAGGCTCCATAGTGTGACTGCTCTTACAGTAGAGGTTCCATAGTGTGACTGATCTTACAGTAGAGGTTCCATAGTGTGACTGCTCTTACAGTAGAGGTTCCATAGTGTGACTGCTCTTACAGTAGAGGTTGCATAGTGTGACTGCTCTTACAGTAGAGGTTCCATAGTGTGACTGTTCTTACAGTAGAGGGTCCATAGTGTGACTGCTCTTACAGTAGAGGTTCTATAGTGTGACTGCTCTTACAGTAGAGGTTCCATAGTGTGACTGCTCTTACAGTAGAGGTTCCATAGTGTGACTGCTCTTACAGTAGAGGTTCCATAGTGTGACCGATCTTACAGTAGAGTTTCCATGGTGTGACTGATCTTACAGTAGAGGCTCCATAGTGTGACTGCTCTTACAGTACAGGTTCCATAGTGTGACTGCTCTTACAGTAGAGGGTCCATAGTGTGACTGCTCTTACAGTAGAGGCTCCATAGTGTGACTGCTCTTACAGTAGAGGTTCTATAGTGTGAATGCTCTTACAGTAGAGGCTCCATAGTGTGACTGATCTTACAGTAGAGGTTCTATAGTGTGACTGCTCTTACAGTAGAGGCTCCATAGTGTGACTGCTCTTACAGTAGAGGTTCCATAGTGTGGCTGCTCTTACAGTAGAGGTTCCATAGTGTGACTGCTCTTACAGTAGAGGTTCCATAGTGTGACTGCTCTTACAGTAGAGGTTCCATAGTGTGACTGATCTTACAGTAGAGGGTCCATAGTGTGACTGATCTTACAGTAGAGGTTCCATAGTGTGACTGATCATACAGTAGAGGTTCCATAGTGTGACTGCTCTTACAGTAGAGGGTCCATAGTGTGACTGCTCTTACAGTAGAGGTTCCATAGTGTGACTGCTCTTACAGTAGAGGTTCCATAGTGTGACTGCTCTTACTGTAGAGGTTCCATAGTGTGACTGCTCTTACAGTAGAGGTGCCATAGTGTGACTGCTCTTACAGTAGAGGTTCCATAGTGTGACTGCTCTTACAGTAGAGGTTCCATAGTGTGACCGATCTTACAGTAGAGGTTCCATAGTGTGACTACTCTTACTGTAGAGGTTCCATAGTGTGACTGCTCTTACTGTAGAGGTTCCATAGTGTGACTGCTCTTACAGTAGAGGTTCCATAGTGTGACTGCTCTTACAGTAGAGGTTCATAGTGTGACTGCTCTTACAGTAGAGGTTTTATAGTGTGACTGCTCTTACAGTAGAGGTTTCATAGTGTGACTGCTCTTACAGTAGAGGGTCCATAGTGTGACTGCTCTTACAGTAGAGGTTCCATAGTGTGACTGCTCTTACAGTAGAGGTTCATAGTGTGACTGCTCTTACTGTAGAGGTTTTATAGTGTGACTGCTCTTACAGTAGAGGTTTCATAGTGTGACTGCTCTTACAGTAGAGGGTCCATAGTGTGACTGCTCTTACAGTAGAGGTTCCATAGTGTGACTGCTCTTACAGTAGAGGTTCTATAGTGTGACTGCTCTTACAGTAGATGTTCCATAGTGTGACTGCTCTTACAGTAGAGGTTCCATAGTGTGACTGCTCTTACAGTAGAGGTTCCATAGTGTGACTGCTCTTACAGTAGAGGTTCCATAGTGTGACTGCTCTTACAGTAGAGGCTCCATAGTGTGACTGTTCTTACAGTAGAGGTTCCATAATGTGACCGCTCTTACAGTAGAGGTTCCATAGTGTGTCTTCTCTTACAGTAGAGGTTCCATAGTGTGACTGCTCTTACAGTAGAGGCTCCATAGTGTGACTGCTCTTACAGTAGAGGTTCCATAGTGTGACTGCTCTTACAGTAGAGGTTCCATAGTGTGACTGCTCTTACAGTAGAGGTTCCATAGTGTGACTGCTCTTACAGTAGAGGTTCCATAATGTGACTGCTCTTACAGTAGAGGTTCCATAGTGTGACTGATCTTACAGTAGAGGCTCCATAGTGTGACTGCTCTTACAGTAGAGGCTCCATAGTGTGACTGCTCTTACAGTAGAGGTTCCATAGTGTGACTGATCTTACAGCAGAGGTTTCATAGTGTGACTGCTCTTACAGTAGAGGTTCCGTAGTGTGACTGCTCTTACAGTAGAGGTTCTATAGTGTGACTGCTCTTACAGTAGAGGTTCCATAGTGTGACTGCTCTTACAGTAGAGGGTCCATAGTGTGACTGATCTTACAGTAGAGGTTCCATAGTGTGACTGCTCTTACAGTAGAGGTTCCATAGTGTGACTGCTCTTACAGTAGAGGTTCCATAGTGTGACTGCTCTTACAGTAGAGGTTCTATAGTGTGACTGCTCTTACAGTAGATGTTCCATAGTGTGACTGCTCTTACAGTAGAGGTTCCATAGTGTGACTGCTCTTACAGTAGAGGTTCCATAGTGTGACTGCTCTTACAGTAGAGGTTCCATAGTGTGACTGCTCTTACAGTAGAGGCTCCATAGTGTTACTGTTCTTACAGTAGAGGTTCCATAGTGTGACTGCTCTTACAGCAGAGGTTCCATAGTGTGACTGCTCTTACAGTAGAGGCTCCATAGTGTGACTGCTCTTACAGTAGAGGTTCCATAGTGTGTCTTCTCTTACAGTAGAGGTTCCATAGTGTGACTGCTCTTACAGTAGAGGCTCCATAGTGTGACTGCTCTTACAGTAGAGGTTCCATAGTGTGACTGCTCTTACAGTAGAGGTTCCATAGTGTGACTGCTCTTACAGTAGAGGTTCCATAGTGTGACTGCTCTTACAGTAGAGGTTCCATAATGTGACTGCTCTTACAGTAGAGGTTCCATAGTGTGACTGATCTTACAGTAGAGGCTCCATAGTGTGACTGCTCTTACAGTAGAGGCTCCATAGTGTGACTGCTCTTACAGTAGAGGTTCCATAGTGTGACTGATCTTACAGCAGAGGTTTCATAGTGTGACTGCTCTTACAGTAGAGGTTCCGTAGTGTGACTGCTCTTACAGTAGAGGTTCTATAGTGTGACTGCTCTTACAGTAGAGGTTCCATAGTGTGACTGCTCTTACAGTAGAGGGTCCATAGTGTGACTGATCTTACAGTAGAGGTTCCATAGTGTGACTGCTCTTACAGTAGAGGTTCCATAGTGTGACTGCTCTTACAGTAGAGGTTCCGTAGTGTGACTGCTCTTACAGTAGAGGTTCTATAGTGTGACTGCTCTTACAGTAGAGGTTCTATAGTGTGACTGATCTTACAGTAGAGGTTCCATAGTGTGACTGATCTTACAGTAGAGGCTCCATATTGTGACTGCTCTTACAGTAGAGGTTCCATAGTGTGACTGCTCTTACAATAGAGGTTCCATAGTGTGACTGCTCTTACAGTAGAGGCTCCATAGTGTGACTGTTCTTACAGTAGAGGTTCCATAGTGTGACTGCTCTTACAGTAGAGGTTTCATAGTGTGACTGCTCTTACAATAGAGGTTCCATAGTGTGACTGCTCTTACAATAGAGGTTCCATAGTGTGACTGCTCTTACAGTAGAGGCTCCATAGTGTGACTGTTCTTACAGTAGAGGTTCCATAATGTGACCGCTCTTAGAGTAGAGGCTCCATAGTGTGACTGCTCTTACAGTAGAGGTTCCATAGTGTGACTGCTCTTACAGTAGAGGTTCCATAGTGTGACTGATCTTACAGCAGAGGTTCCATAGTGTGTCTTCTCTTACAGTAGAGGTTCCATAGTGTGACTGATCTTACAGTAGAGGCTTCATAGTGTGACTGCTCTTACAGTAGAGGTTCCATAGTGTGACTGCTCTTACAGTAGAATTTTCCATAGTGTGACTGCTCTTACAGTAGAGGCTCCATAGTGTGACTGCTCTTACAGTAGAGGTTCCATAGTGTGACTGATCTTACAGTAGAGGTTCCATAGTGTGACTGCTCTTACAGTAGAGGTTCCATAGTGTGACTGCTCTTACAGTAGAGGTTGCATAGTGTGACTGCTCTTACAGTAGAGGTTCCATAGTGTGACTGTTCTTACAGTAGAGGGTCCATAGTGTGACTGCTCTTACAGTAGAGGTTCTATAGTGTGACTGCTCTTACAGTAGAGGTTCCATAGTGTGACTGCTCTTACAGTAGAGGTTCCATAGTGTGACTGCTCTTACAGTAGAGGTTCCATAGTGTGACCGATCTTACAGTAGAGTTTCCATGGTGTGACTGATCTTACAGTAGAGGCTCCATAGTGTGACTGCTCTTACAGTACAGGTTCCATAGTGTGACTGCTCTTACAGTAGAGGGTCCATAGTGTGACTGCTCTTACAGTAGAGGCTCCATAGTGTGACTGCTCTTACAGTAGAGGTTCTATAGTGTGAATGCTCTTACAGTAGAGGCTCCATAGTGTGACTGATCTTACAGTAGAGGTTCTATAGTGTGACTGCTCTTACAGTAGAGGCTCCATAGTGTGACTGCTCTTACAGTAGAGGTTCCATAGTGTGGCTGCTCTTACAGTAGAGGTTCCATAGTGTGACTGCTCTTACAGTAGAGGTTCCATAGTGTGACTGCTCTTACAGTAGAGGTTCCATAGTGTGACTGATCTTACAGTAGAGGGTCCATAGTGTGACTGATCTTACAGTAGAGGTTCCATAGTGTGACTGATCATACAGTAGAGGTTCCATAGTGTGACTGCTCTTACAGTAGAGGGTCCATAGTGTGACTGCTCTTACAGTAGAGGTTCCATAGTGTGACTGCTCTTACAGTAGAGGTTCCATAGTGTGACTGCTCTTACTGTAGAGGTTCCATAGTGTGACTGCTCTTACAGTAGAGGTGCCATAGTGTGACTGCTCTTACAGTAGAGGTTCCATAGTGTGACTGCTCTTACAGTAGAGGTTCCATAGTGTGACCGATCTTACAGTAGAGGTTCCATAGTGTGACTACTCTTACTGTAGAGGTTCCATAGTGTGACTGCTCTTACTGTAGAGGTTCCATAGTGTGACTGCTCTTACAGTAGAGGTTCCATAGTGTGACTGCTCTTACAGTAGAGGTTCATAGTGTGACTGCTCTTACAGTAGAGGTTTTATAGTGTGACTGCTCTTACAGTAGAGGTTTCATAGTGTGACTGCTCTTACAGTAGAGGGTCCATAGTGTGACTGCTCTTACAGTAGAGGTTCCATAGTGTGACTGCTCTTACAGTAGAGGTTCATAGTGTGACTGCTCTTACTGTAGAGGTTTTATAGTGTGACTGCTCTTACAGTAGAGGTTTCATAGTGTGACTGCTCTTACAGTAGAGGGTCCATAGTGTGACTGCTCTTACAGTAGAGGTTCCATAGTGTGACTGCTCTTACAGTAGAGGTTCTATAGTGTGACTGCTCTTACAGTAGATGTTCCATAGTGTGACTGCTCTTACAGTAGAGGTTCCATAGTGTGACTGCTCTTACAGTAGAGGTTCCATAGTGTGACTGCTCTTACAGTAGAGGTTCCATAGTGTGACTGCTCTTACAGTAGAGGCTCCATAGTGTGACTGTTCTTACAGTAGAGGTTCCATAATGTGACCGCTCTTACAGTAGAGGTTCCATAGTGTGTCTTCTCTTACAGTAGAGGTTCCATAGTGTGACTGCTCTTACAGTAGAGGCTCCATAGTGTGACTGCTCTTACAGTAGAGGTTCCATAGTGTGACTGCTCTTACAGTAGAGGTTCCATAGTGTGACTGCTCTTACAGTAGAGGTTCCATAGTGTGACTGCTCTTACAGTAGAGGTTCCATAATGTGACTGCTCTTACAGTAGAGGTTCCATAGTGTGACTGATCTTACAGTAGAGGCTCCATAGTGTGACTGCTCTTACAGTAGAGGCTCCATAGTGTGACTGCTCTTACAGTAGAGGTTCCATAGTGTGACTGATCTTACAGCAGAGGTTTCATAGTGTGACTGCTCTTACAGTAGAGGTTCCGTAGTGTGACTGCTCTTACAGTAGAGGTTCTATAGTGTGACTGCTCTTACAGTAGAGGTTCCATAGTGTGACTGCTCTTACAGTAGAGGGTCCATAGTGTGACTGATCTTACAGTAGAGGTTCCATAGTGTGACTGCTCTTACAGTAGAGGTTCCATAGTGTGACTGCTCTTACAGTAGAGGTTCCATAGTGTGACTGCTCTTACAGTAGAGGTTCTATAGTGTGACTGCTCTTACAGTAGATGTTCCATAGTGTGACTGCTCTTACAGTAGAGGTTCCATAGTGTGACTGCTCTTACAGTAGAGGTTCCATAGTGTGACTGCTCTTACAGTAGAGGTTCCATAGTGTGACTGCTCTTACAGTAGAGGCTCCATAGTGTGACTGTTCTTACAGTAGAGGTTCCATAGTGTGACTGCTCTTACAGCAGAGGTTCCATAGTGTGACTGCTCTTACAGTAGAGGCTCCATAGTGTGACTGCTCTTACAGTAGAGGTTCCATAGTGTGTCTTCTCTTACAGTAGAGGTTCCATAGTGTGACTGCTCTTACAGTAGAGGCTCCATAGTGTGACTGCTCTTACAGTAGAGGTTCCATAGTGTGACTGCTCTTACAGTAGAGGTTCCATAGTGTGACTGCTCTTACAGTAGAGGTTCCATAGTGTGACTGCTCTTACAGTAGAGGTTCCATAATGTGACTGCTCTTACAGTAGAGGTTCCATAGTGTGACTGATCTTACAGTAGAGGCTCCATAGTGTGACTGCTCTTACAGTAGAGGCTCCATAGTGTGACTGCTCTTACAGTAGAGGTTCCATAGTGTGACTGATCTTACAGCAGAGGTTTCATAGTGTGACTGCTCTTACAGTAGAGGTTCCGTAGTGTGACTGCTCTTACAGTAGAGGTTCTATAGTGTGACTGCTCTTACAGTAGAGGTTCCATAGTGTGACTGCTCTTACAGTAGAGGGTCCATAGTGTGACTGATCTTACAGTAGAGGTTCCATAGTGTGACTGCTCTTACAGTAGAGGTTCCATAGTGTGACTGCTCTTACAGTAGAGGTTCCGTAGTGTGACTGCTCTTACAGTAGAGGTTCTATAGTGTGACTGCTCTTACAGTAGAGGTTCTATAGTGTGACTGATCTTACAGTAGAGGTTCCATAGTGTGACTGATCTTACAGTAGAGGCTCCATATTGTGACTGCTCTTACAGTAGAGGTTCCATAGTGTGACTGCTCTTACAATAGAGGTTCCATAGTGTGACTGCTCTTACAGTAGAGGCTCCATAGTGTGACTGTTCTTACAGTAGAGGTTCCATAGTGTGACTGCTCTTACAGTAGAGGTTTCATAGTGTGACTGCTCTTACAATAGAGGTTCCATAGTGTGACTGCTCTTACAATAGAGGTTCCATAGTGTGACTGCTCTTACAGTAGAGGCTCCATAGTGTGACTGTTCTTACAGTAGAGGTTCCATAATGTGACCGCTCTTAGAGTAGAGGCTCCATAGTGTGACTGCTCTTACAGTAGAGGTTCCATAGTGTGACTGCTCTTACAGTAGAGGTTCCATAGTGTGACTGATCTTACAGCAGAGGTTCCATAGTGTGTCTTCTCTTACAGTAGAGGTTCCATAGTGTGACTGATCTTACAGTAGAGGCTTCATAGTGTGACTGCTCTTACAGTAGAGGTTCCATAGTGTGACTGCTCTTACAGTAGAGGTTATATAGTGTGACTGATCTTATAGTAGAGGTTCCATAGTGTGACTGCTCTTACAGTAGAGGTTCTATAGTGTGACTGATCTTACAGTAGAGGTTCCATAGTGTGACTGATCTTACAGTAGAGGCTCCATAGTGTGACCGCTCTTACAGTAGAGGCTCCATAGTGTGACTGCTCTTACAGTAGAGGTTCCATAGTGTGACTGCTCTTACAGCAGAGGCTCCATAGTGTGACTGCTCTTACAGTAGAGGCTCCATAGTGTGACTGCTCTTACAGTAGAGGTTCCGTAGTGTGACTGCTCTTACAGTAGAGGGTCCATAGTGTGACTGATCTTACAGTAGAGGTTCTATAGTGTGACTGCTCTTACAGTAGAGGCTCCATAGTGTGACTGCTCTTACAGTAGAGGTTCCATAGTGTGACTGCTCTTACAGTAGAGGTTCCATAGTGTGACTGCTCTTACAGTAGAGGCTCCATAGTGTGACTGCTCTTACAGTTGAGGTTCCATAGTGTGACTGCTCTTACAGTAGAGGTTCCATAGTGTAACTGATCTTACAGTAGAGGTTCTATAGTGTGACTGCTCTTACAGTAGAGGTTCCATAGTGTGACTGCTCCTACAGTAGAGGTTCCATAGTGTGACTGCTCTTACAGTAAAGGTTTCATAGTGTGACTGATCTTACAGTAGAGGCTCCATAGTGTGACTGATCTTACAGTAGAGGTTCCATAGTGTGACTGCTCTTACAGTAGAGGTTCCATAGTGTGACTGATCTTACAGTAGAGGCTCCATAGTGTGACTGCTCTTACAGTAGAGGCTCCATAGTGTGACTGCTCTTACAGTAGAGGTTCCATAGTGTGACTGATCTTACAGTAGAGGTTCCATAGTGTGACTGATCTTACAGTACAGGTTCCATAGTGTGACTGATCTTACAGTAGAGGCTCCATAGTGTGACTGATCTTACAGTAGAGGTTCCATAGTGTGACTGATCTTACAGTAGAGGTTTCATAGTGTGACTGCTCTTACAGTAGAGTTCCATAGTATGACTGCTCTTACAGTAGAGGTTCCATAGTGTGACTGCTCTTACAGTACAGCAGTTTGCTCATCTTCTCTCCGTCTTTTCTACTCCACCTGCAGGAAGCCTTTCATATTCCAGCATCACTAAGACTTGCTCCGCAAATTGCACGGCATCGGGAAGTAACATCGTCATAGTCTCAACGAGTGTGTCCTGCTGCAGCACCGACCTGTGTAACACCAGCGGAGCCGCCAGTGTGAAGTCCACCTACACCGTCCTCGCCGTGGCGCTGGGAGTCATCGGGTTTCTCCTGAAAAGCTCCTCGCTGTAACCACCAGATTATATGTGAATCCCAAAATACAGACTGCAATAAAATGCGTGATGGATGTAGTGGAGTTGTCAGGTGTTTGTCATGTGGGGGGGGGGGGATTTATATGGAAACTACACATGAATCTGGGGTATGGGAGGTGTACAACAGTGACCAGGAAAGATGTCGATAGTGTATAATAATTATTACAAAAAAAATAATAATAACAATTACAGGTGACCGGGCAGATCTAGCAGATAATAATAACACTTACAGGTGACCGGGCAGATCTAGCAGATAATAATAACACTTACAGGTGACCGAGGCAGATCTAGCAGTTAATAATAACACTTACAGGTGACCGGGGCAGATATTACAGATAATAATAACACTTACAGGTGACTGGGCAGATCTTACAGATAATAATAACACTTACATGTGACCGGGCAGATCTAGCAGTTAATAATAACACTTACAGGTGACTGGGCAGATCTTACAGATAATAATAACACTTACAGGTGACTGGGCAGATCTTACAGATAATAATAATACTTACAGGTGATCTAGCAGATAATAACACTCTGTGTGGGCAGTGGTGGAGAGAGGAGTGATTTGTGTGAGCTGCAGTGAGGACCACACCCAACATCAGAGAGCCAGGCGATCCACCTCTTCCTTGCCAGGGAGAGAGCCGGGTCCAAGGATGAGCCAGCCTGGGATGCCCCAGGACCCTGCTTCCCGGACCAGGTCGGGGGGAGGCAGCGGAAACCAGCAATCGGCCTGTGGCATACAGCAGTTCCAGGGAGGCAACTCCGTCACCTACCTCCGATCCGAAGAAGGTAATACGGGGCCGCGAGGCCCAGAGAAGAAGCAATGCCCATAAAGTGTAGCCGCGCCGGGAAGTTTGGGGAGTGCAGAAGCCGGAGGAGCCACTTGCGGTCTTTTGGTCGCGTATCGCCAGCTGCCTCCTCAGATACGAGGACGCGTCGAAGAAACTGTGTGGGGTCCGGGAGGAGCTGAGGGGACAGAGAGCCAAAGCTAATGTCACAAGCCGGGGACGCATAGCGGCGATAACTGCCCAGATTGTGGTACTAAAAGAGGACATTAGCTTGCTGGAAAGCGGCGCCAGGAACTACTGGAGGGCGGTGGGCCTTTCAGGGAGAAACTTGGAGGAAAAGAGTCAGGGACAGGGGAACGAAGAGGAAGCTAATACCTCGATCCTGACCCCGGAGGACAGCCAACTCTCAACCACACAGCACAGCGGGATCCCGGCAGAACAAGTGGCGCTGCCACCGAGTACTTGATCCACGGGGTCATCAGGAGATGAGGGCCGGAGGCTGGCGGACAGCGGGCAAGGAGGGCCGCTGACGGAGGTCATCCGCCAAATAGAGTCGCCAGCCCAGGTGTAATGTCGGGGTAGGGAAACAGACAAGTGGGCCCTAATCTACCCGCCACTCAGTCCCTGCCTACTTGCAATGACCCGCCCTAGGCGACGGGGTACAACTGGGCGACGGTCCCTACACTTAATAGGTGCACGACAGACAAACAGACAAGGGTACAAAGAAGCCAGGGAAATGGGGAAGTTGCCCACGGGAACACCGTGAGCAACAAGCGAGGTGAACGAGCCGAGTCAAACCAGGAGATGAGCGAGGTGCAAAAACGCAGAGCAGAAGAGTGGTCAGAAAAGCCAAGGTCAATCACAAGCAGAGGGTCAGTAGTTCAAGAAGCTGCAGCAGGGCCAGGAAACCAGCAGAGAAGAATCACAAGCAAAGGAGGAACAGGAAAGGCAGGTATAAATAGACAAAGGGCGGGAGCTAGCTCCGTCTGGCCAGGCTGTGATAGCCTCTCCCACTCCTAAGCCTGCCATCCTGAGTGGTGGAAGATGAGGTCAGTCTCACAGACATAGAAGCAGGTGCAGACTGACCTATGGGCGTTGACACAGAAGTTGTGTCTGGCAGATCCTTTACAGTACCCCCACTTTTATGAGGGGCCACCGGACCCTTTCTAGGTGGACCTGGTTTATTGGGGAAACGAAGGTGGAACCTCCTGACCAATACCCCAGCGTGAACATCCCGGGCGGGTACCCAAGTCCTCTCCTCAGGCCCGTATCCCCTCCAATGGACCAGGTACTGGAGGGAGCCTTGGACCATCCTGCTGTCCACAATCTTGGCCACCTCGAATTCTACCCCCTCAGGGGTGAGAACAGGGACCGGAGGTTTCCTCGAAGGAGCCAAGGACGGGGAGCAGCGTTTCAGGAGGGAGGCATGAAACACGTCGTGTATTCGAAAAGATGGGGGCAACTCCAGTCGAAAGGAGACAGGGTTAAGGACTTCAATGACCTTGTTTGGCCCTATAAACCGGGGAGCAAACTTCTTGGACGGGACTTTAAGGCGCAAATTTTTTGACGATAGCCACACCAGATCCCCGACCACAAACAAGGGGTTAGCAGAACGTCTTCTATCTGCCTGAGTCTTTTGTATGCTCTGGGACGCCTCTAGGTTCTTCTGAACCTGGGCCCAGACAGTGCACAGTTCCCGATGAACGACCTCTACCTCGGGATTGTTGGAACTACCAGGTGAAACGGAGGAGAACCGTGGATTAAACCCAAAATTACAGAAAAAGGGGGAGACCCCTGACGAGTTACTGACCCGGTTATTAAGGGAAAATTCGGCGAGGGGAATGAATGAGACCCAATCATATTGACAGTCAGAGATAAAACACCTTAAATATTGTTCTAGAGACTGATTAGTCCTCTCGGTTTGGCCATTAGTTTCAGGATGGAAGGCCGAGGAGAAGGACAGATCAATCTCCAACTTTTTACAGAAGGCTCTCCAAAACAATGAAACAAATTATACCCCTCTGTCCGAAACAATATTGACAGGGACCCCATGGAGACGCAGAATGTGTTTGACAAACAAGGTAGCTAACGTCTTAGCATTGGGTAATTTCTTGAGGGGCACAAAGTGGCACATCTTACTGAACGGTCTACTACAACCCACACCACCGACTTGTCTTGAGATGGAGGCAAATCGGTGATAAAATCCATGGAGATATGGGTCCAAGGTCTCTGGGGAATGGGCAAAGAACATAGTAAGCCCGCTGGTCGGGACCTGGGAGTCTTGGACCTAGCACAAACTTCACAAGTGGCGACGTAGGCCTTAACGTCTTTAGGCAACCCAGGCCACCAATAGTTTCTGGCAATGAGGTGCTTGGTACCCAGGATGCCTGGATGACAGATAGTGCGGAGTCATGATTTTCCCTAAGTACCCTTAGCCGGAATTGCAGGGGAACAAACAGCTTGTTCTCAGGAAGGTTCCAGGGAGCTGAACCTTGATCAGCAGCAATTTCAGAGACTAAATCAGAATCAATAGAGGAAATGATTATACCTGGAGGCAAAACACAAGCAGGATCTTCCTCCGAAGGAGGGCTGGCCATGAAGCTACGCGACAGTGCATCAGCCTTAATATTTTTAGACCCAGCCCTATAGGTGACCAAAAAGTTGAATCTGGTAAAAAATAACGCCCATCGAGCTTGTCTTGGGTTTAGCATCCGGGCAGATTCTAGGAAAACCAGAATCTTGTGGTCGGTAAGGACCGTTACCTGGTGCCTAGCCCCCTCCAGGAAGTGGCGCCACTCTTCAAATGCCCATTTAATGGCTAAGAGTTCGCGGTTGCCAATATCATAGTTACTCTCAGTGGGCGAAAACTTCCTCGAGAAGTAGGCACAGGGGCGGAGATTGGTTAGGGACCTGGTACCCTGGGACAAGACAGCCCCCACTCCCACCTCGGATGCGTCAACCTCCACGATAAATGGCTCCATTTGGTTGGGCTGAACCAGCACTGGGGCCGAGATAAAGCACTTCTTAAGGACCTCAAAATCCTGGACAGCCTCAGGAGGCCAGGGGAGGAGATCAGCACCTTTGTGAGTGAGATCCGTAAGAGGCTTAGCGATGACCGAGAAGTTAGCAATTAATCTCCTGTAATAATTAGCGAACCCCAGGAAACACTGTAACGCCTTCAGGGAGGCAGGTTGGACCCATTCAGCCACAGCCTGGACCTTGGTGGGGTCTATGCGGAATTCATGAGGAGTGAGGATTTGACCCAAAAACGGTATCTCCTGCACCCCAAACACACATTTTTCGGTCTTAGCAAACAGTTTGTTTTCCCGAAGGGCCTTGAGAACCTTCCTGACATGCTCAATTTGGGAGGACCAGTCCTTGGAAAACACCAGTATGTCATCAAGGTACACTACAAGAAATACCGCCAGGTAATCTCTTAAGACCTCATTTCTGAAATTCTGGAAGACCGCGGGAGCATTACACAACCCAAAGGGCATGATGAGGTATTCGAAATGACCTTCAGGCGTGTTAAACGCAGTCTTCCACTCATCCCCCTCTTTGATGCGGATAAGGTTATACGCCCCCCGTAGATCAAACTTAGAGAACCATTGGGCCTCCTGAACCTGATTGAAGTGATCAGGAATCAAAGGAAAGGGATACTGGTTCCTTACAGTGACCTTATTCAGGTTACGGTAGTCAATGCATGGCTTAAGACCACCATCCTTCTTCCCTACGAAGAAGAAGCCAGCACCTACCGGAGAAGTAGAGAGGCGAATGTAACCCTTGGCCAGGCATTCCTGGATATACTCTCTCATGGCTTCACGTTCGGGACAAGAGAGATTAAATATCCTACCCTTAGGAAGCTTAGCTCCTGGTACCAAATCGATTGCGCAATTGTATTCTCTATGAGGAGGTAACACTTCGGAGGCCTCTTTAGAGAAAACATCAGCGAAGTCCTATACAAACTCAGGTAGCGTGTTCACCTCCTCAGGGGGAGAAATAGAATTAACAGAAAAACATGACGTCATGCATTCATTACCCCATATGGTAAGATCCCCAGTATTCCAGTCAAACGTGGGATTATGCAACTGCAACCAGGGAAGGCCTAAAACCAAATCGGACGATAATCCCTGCATCAACAGTACAGAGCACTGCTCCAAATGCATGGAGCCAACAAGGAGTTCAAAAACAGGGGTATGCTGTGTAAAATAACCATTAGCAAGAGGAGTGGAGTCGATACCCACTACCGGGACAGGTTTAGGCAAATCAATCAATGGCATAGCTAGAGACATAGCAAATTCCACAGACATAATATTAGCAGAAGACCCTGAATCCACGAAGGCACTGCCGGTAGCAGACCTACCACCAAAAGAGACCTGAAAGCGAAGCAAGATTTTATTACGTTTCATATTTACGGGAAATACCTGTGCGCCCAAGTGACCTCCCCGATGATCACTTAGGTGCGGAAGTTTTCCGGCTTCTTATTCTTACGCCTAGGACAGGTGTTCACTTGATGCTTGTCATCCCCACAATAGAAGCAGAGACCATTCTTCCTGCGGAGCTCTCTACGTTGTTGGGGGGACACGGAGGCCCCGAGTTGCATAGGTACCTCAGAGTCTTCCGTGGAAGAACGAAGCAACGGAACCTCGGGAGGCATCATAGGGGAGCCAGAGGAGAAGGCACAAAAACGTTCGTCGTCGTTCGTTGAGACGTCGGTCAAGTCGTATCGCTAAAGCCATAACCTGATCTAGGGAGTCAGAAGAGGGATAGCTAACTAGCAGGTCTTTCAGGGCGTTCGACAGACCCAACCTAAACTGGCACCTTAAGGCAGGGTCAGTCTCGTCATAAATGAGCCCGAAAGCAGAAAAGAAAAGATCAACGGAGGAAAGTTCAGGGGCGTCAGGAGCCAAGGAGAAAGCCCATTCTTGGGGCCCGTCCTGGAGCCGGGACATAATTATACCCACCCGCTGGCTCTCAGAACCAGAGGAGTGGGGCTTTAAGCGAAAATAGAGCCTACAACTCTCCCAAAAGGAGAAAAAAGTCTTCCGGTCCCCTGAGAACCGGTCAGGCAACTTGAGGTGGGGTTCAAGAGGTGAGGTGAGGGGCACTACCAGGGTAGCATCAGGCTGGTTGTCCCTCTGAGCCAGGGCCTGGACCTGTAGGGAGAGGCCCTGCATTTGCTGAGCCAGGCTCTCAAGAGGGTCCATAGTACTGTGAGGGACCAGGGTAGACTAGGTATATGGGCTTGTGATTATGTAATGACAGGGATAGGGAAACAGACAAGTGGGCCCTAATCTACCCGCCACTCAGTCCCTGCCTACTTGCAACGACCCGCCCTAGGCGACGGGGTACAACTGGGCGACGGTCCCTACACTCAATAGGTGCACGACAGATAAACAGACAAGGGTACAAAGAAGCCAGGGAAATGGGGAAGTTGCCCACGGGAACACCGTGAGCTACAAGCGAAGTGAACGAGCCGAGTCAAACCAGGAGATGAGCGAGGTACAAAAATGCAGAGCAGAAGAGTGGTCAGAAAAGCCAAGGTCAAAAACAAGCAGAGGGTCAGTAGTTCAAGAAGCTGCAGCAGGGCCAGGAAACCAACAGAGAAGAATCACAGGCAAAGGAGGAACAGGAAAGGCAGGTATAAATAGACAGAGGGCGGGAGCTAGCTCCGTCTGGCCAGGCTGAGATAGGCTCTCCCACTCCTAAGCCTGCCATCCTGGGTGGTGGAAGATGGAGTCAGTCTCACAGACATAGAAGCAGGTGCAGACTGATTACCTATGGGCGTCGACACAGAAGTTGTGTCTGGCAGATCCTTTACACCAGGACTTCCAGGGCTTCTCGTTTGGAGAGGACCTTGGACCTGATGTGAGGGTCCTAACCAAAGGGGGAAACACAGAACCGGCCGAGGAGGTGAGGCTGGTATATTGCCCCCTGTCGGCGGCTATGGCTGAGGAGCTGCACTGATGTGTGCACGGAGCAGGAGTTCGGGGAAATTAAACCAAGGAATAAGGTGCTGACCCTGCTTGTAGTAGCAGAAGAGGCAGTAAGGGAGCGGCCGAGAGGCCAGACAGGGTGGAAGAAGTGATTCCCAGAGCCGGGAGGGAATCACCGACAAATGATGGTCGGTCCCCGGGCAGAGCAAAACCTGTGGCGCTGACATCCCCGGCTGCTGGAAAGAAGGTCCAGGTCGGCAGCGGTGCCGGGAAGGCCCGTGGTGAGGTGGGCTCAGCCAGGGAGGAAGGTGTCTGTGGGGAGCCGGGAGCCCAGAGCTGCTCCCTGGGTGAAAGGAGCGGCCGGAGTGAAGAGGAAGAAGCACCCGCCCCGGCACTTCCGGTTACTGTCCTAGAAGTCTGTGGCAGTGGCGGGGGTACCGGACGTATAAACAAAGAAGGGAAAATTCAAATTACAGGGGTTGAAGAAACGGAAAGAATGGACTTTGTGGAAGGCCCTACACAAAAGAAATAAAGGACACTGAAGGAGAAAAACCCCTCAGTGAAGCTGAGAGTGGCAGAGGGCAGGGTGACAAGTCTCCTAATGAGGGTATGATTTTACCCGTATCCCAAGGAAGAATGCATCTGCCGTCACTCAATGAGGCAGTGGGGGGAAATATAAAAATAAAAATATGGTAGCCCTTAAAACCCCTAGCCTAGCCCAGCCCGGTGTGGTGATATAAATGGGGGGCTAAATGTGGGCAGTGGGGAAGGTGCGGGGGAGCCAGGTATGGAAATAGAGGTGCAAGGGGCGGTGGAGGAGGTAGGTGATAGGCATGTGTAGGTGGTGGGGTGGAACGGGAGACTGGTCTGGCAGGCACAACCACTCTCCATACTGCACCAGTTACGGCGGGAGTTGAGGCTGGCACGAGGAACTACGCCAGCGTAGCAAGAGGGCCAGGGGCACCCCTTTTGTCACTGGGCTCTGGGGACGGCCTATTGCTGTAACAAATCGGGGTAGGGAGACGGACCGGTGAGCCCTAATCTACCCGCAACTAAGTCCCTGCCTACTTGCATGGCCCATCCTAAGTGACGGCGTACAACTGGTCGACGGTCCCTACGCTCAATAAGTGAAAGACAGACAACACAAGACAAGGGCACACAGAAGCAAAGGGGGAAGTAGGGGCAGTTGCCCACGGAACACCGTGAGCAACAGGCAGAGGTGAACGAGCCGAGTCAAACCAGGAGAGTACATAGTAGCAAAATCAGAGCAGGAGAAGAGTCAGTCAAGCCAGGGTCAAATTGTAACAGCGGTCAATAATGTAAATAGCAGGAATCGCAGAGCCAGGAAACAAGACAATTACAGGCAAGGAGCAACTGCAAGTGAGGGTATAAATAGACCAAGGGCGGGAGCAGAACCGTCAGGCCAGGCTGAGAAAGGTTCTCCCTCTCCTCAGCCTACCAGCCTGAGTGGTAACAGATCGCGTCACTCCAGCAGACCTAGGAACAGATGAAGGCTGATTAACCCCGGGCGTCGACACAGAAACTGTGTCTGGCAAATCCATTGCAATTGCAGCGGCTGTCACGAAGGATGTGTGGACCCACTGGGCCGTACCGCCTTTGCGGTAAGGCAGCTGGCCAACAGGGCGCAGGTGAATGTCTATAGTTCTATAGGTACCTGTAGCAGCTCAGACAGCAGCAGGGCAGGCTCGGCTGGAACTAGGTAACATGCGGACGTCAGGCGAGGTGAAGCAGGTCAGACGTGGATACAGCAAGACACGACTTTGGCACAGCTCAGTGCTAGACCAGGAATGTATGGATTGCTAGGAACAGGAACTGTAACAGGTAATACACTAGGAGCCCATCACATAGACAAACTAGGGAACAACAACAACGCTCAGGCATAGAAGCAGGGGGCTGGACCCCTCTTGTAGTCCAGGGTACTCACGGGTCAAAGTTCGTCAAGAGGTCCGGTGCGCGTGCTGAGGATCCGCTGAGGATCCGGCTGAGGTGAGTGGACACGAGCGCTGGTGTATCCTGAGGAGGAGGCTGGGGCCAGCGCTTGCCGATTTGTGGCTTCAGCTGTCAGCAGGGGAACGGAGCTGACAGCCCGCAGCCACGGACATTACAGCGGCGTCTCCTAGAGGCCTTAAAAAAAGGGGAGAGATCAATAATAGTAGAGGGTAGATAGGTGGACTTGGGCTTCTGGATCGAAAAACATGGTCTTGGGTCTTTCTAAGAGGAAAGGGGAGGAGAAACCTTATGGTCCCTCCCGACAGCCTGGCAGGGGACCCGTAGGAAGGTTGCCTGTCTCAAGTGGAGGGGTAAGGATGCATGCCCAACAAGATCTAGGGTTGGGGAGCTTCTCCTTGGGATGGGGTTCAGGGCAAATTACATCTTTGTCCTGATCCACACCTACGGGACCCCTGAGTTCGATATTAGCTTTGCTCGCCCAGAGGGGTTTGAGCTCTTTTTGGGGAACTATGAGCTAGTAAAGAACGGGCCTGGATTGAAAGACTTTGCTGTTAAGGCTATGAACCGCCAAAGCGAGGTCAAGAGGGGGACGGTGATGACCAGAAATGAGTCACTCTCTTGCTTTGACATCATGACCTGGCTCGGGCGCTTTGGCGAGGTCATGGAGATGCCCAAAAAGAACCGGGATGACCACAGCATTTGGATTTGGGCCTGGACGTTTATGGTCAAACTAAAACGTTCAGGTCACTGAGTTTCCCACATCCCTTCCTCGGCCTTCCTGGGAAGGGACAGAATCTTGGCCTTCTACCAGGGTTAGCCAAAGCTTTGTCACAGGTGCGGTGACCCCACACACTTCAGTGCCAACTGCAATGTGCAGAAGTGCACGCTGTGTGGGGAAATAGGCCATCTCGCCGCATCTTGTGCGCGGATTCACTGCCACCTGTGTGGTGACTTCGGTCACCCATTCAGCCGGTGTCCTCGGTCCTTTTCCAACGCAGTTTCAGCCCTAGCGCATTGGGTTAGCAGTGAGGCTGACCCCGCTGGGGAGGGGACTGGCGGAGGGGAGGGGCCAAGGTCCAAAACATCTGTCCAGCTGAGAAGAACTGAAAAGCGGAGGATGGAAAGGGAGCAGGGGAATCCCCAGGAATCTGTGGTGAACCCTGTCCCTGCCCACCTAGCAGCTGAGGCCCCTGAGCACAGCGAGCTGGATGAGGAGGTCAGGAGGATAAACACAGACGCCCCATCCTCAGATCGCTCTCATCAGGACAGTGTGGATGAGGGCGGGAGGGAGTGCCTAGAACAACAACGGAAACTGTGGAAAAAGAAGAAAGCTCAAGGGAATGTAAGATCTTCCCTCTCGCCAGACCAAGTGCCGGTGGAAAGCAAAGCCGTCTCCCCTCTTTTTGATCTTTCCAACTGGTTCAGGGCTTTGGAGGACATCCCGGCCTTCTCACAGGTGGGAGAGGCAGGAGGCCCTGGGCCGGAGGAAGAAGGGGCGGAAATGCAATAAGTCTTCACAGGGATTCTGGTTCACTGGAGGGGAGATCGGCCCGGAGACCAGAGACGAAAGGGATGCTCAGGAGAGTGGTGAGTGGGACGTGGTAAGGGGGATGGATATAACGCAAAAATCTCTCAAACGAAGCATGGCGTCCTCTTCCTCAGAGGCTGATGGGGATAGGAGGGAGAAGAAGAATGCCGTCCAATCCAATCACCAATGATGGCTGTACTCTCCCCATTGACGTTAGCGTCCATCAATGTGGCTAGCATTAAGTCGGATACGGCTAGATTCACGCCCTTTGATTTTCTCAGCCGATTTAAGGCTGACATTTTATTTTTGCAAGAGACCCGACTGTCAGATCTGACAGCAATATTTAAAGCCAAGAGGGAATGGAGATCTGAGCCCTAGTACTGGTCTCTTACGGCCGAGCCGTATAGTGGGGTGGCGGTTCTTTTTACCGCACCAGTAGTATGCTGGCGGGTTATTGAATTGGAAATGGGAAGGTGTTCGATTCTTGACGTCCTCATGAAGAAACAGGAACTCCGCCTGATCAATGTTTACGGTCCTCAGGCTAAGTGGGACAGGAAGTGTCTCTTTATGAGGATCAAGCCATATCTCTTCACAAGTCGGCAGGTGGTCCTTGGAGGGGATTTCAATACTATCGCGAGGTCCCGAGAGGAGGTCGCAGGGACCAGCGTCGAGCTAAACAGGATAGCTAGCGATGCTCGCCTGGTGGATGTTCACATCAAACACACCCCAGGTCACGGTGGATTCACCTTTCATAGGGGAAGTTGTAGGTCTAGGATAGATCGGTTCTTTCTGAAGGACAACGCTGTCTCTTCAGCAGTATCTGTTGTTGAGGTGGAGTTTTCCGATGGGTAGAGGCCATTGGAAGCTCAATTCGTCTCTTCTGGAGGACGTGGAGGTAAGACAATCCTTTGAGGATTTCCTGCAGAGCCAAGTGCTCCTGCTGGATCTGTGTAACAGCGAGTCGGAGTGGTGGGATATACTTAAAAAACGGTTGCGAGAATCTTCCACCAGCTCTCGAGCCTCAGAAGCCAGAACAGGGATTGCTTGGATCGCGGCCTGAGGAGGAAACTCTAACATCTAGTCTCGACTGTGGGTAGCCGCGAGGACATCTCCAGTGTGAAATGCCTGCCCAAGAGCTGTCAGTATAATAGGTAGGCATCCTTGGTTTTTTAGAGGGATTTCGGGAGGTACCGCTCGCCCGACTCCTACAAGAACTGCAAGATGTTAGTAAATAGTAACATGAATGATTGATAGTACAGGGTCCCTAAAAAGATCCAGATCAGGGATCCTGGAGGTGGTCAGATCCTTTTTCTCTCAGCTCTTGGGTAGAAAGGAGCAGGATCGAGACAAGATGGCGGCTTTCCTGGCTGAAGCCATTTCTGAGCCAGGAGTAGACTCCTCCTTTGACGTTTTGTTATAGCCAATCAAGGAAGAGGAAGTAAGACTGGAGATTGAGGGGCTAGCCCCCAAAAAATCCCCAGGTCCGGGTTGCTTAATGTCCGAGTATTATAAGACCGTTAAGGAGAGTTTGACTCCTCTCTTGACCATGGTCTTTCCTCGGGCGGTCTGCCCAGGTCAATGAGAAGGTCGGCCTTGATTGTTCTATCAAAGGGGAAGGATCCGTCGTGCATTGAGAATTGGAGACCCATAGCACTTCTCAATACGGATAGGAAGATTCTAGCAAAGATACTGTTCAATTGGTTGGTCCAATTTGCGCCCCGGCTCCTCTCGGGGCCCCAACACTGCTCCGTTCCAGGGTGCAGTACGTTTAGTGCTGTTCTCGGTGTCCGGGAAGCCGTGGAGCAAGGCAGGGCTGGCATTTGGGAGGGGTATGTGCTGTCTTTGGATCAGGCAAAAGCATTTGATCAGGTCGACCACGAGTACCTCTGGGTTATCCTTTTGAGGTATGGTCTGCCGGGGAGGTTTGTCGATTGGCTTAAAATTTTATATGTAGGGGCTGAGACCTTCCCGCTTGTTAATGGTTGGGCCGTCCTTTTGGGGTGGGCTCTGGGGTTCACCAGGGCTGTCCTCTGAGTCCCCTTCTATATGTGTTCGCGGTCGACCCTTTTCTTAGGAGGGTCGGCCGCGGACCATTGGTTGGGGTCGGTTTTGGCCTGGCGGCACCGGGGTCTGCTCTGATGATGGTGGCATATGCGGACGACGTCACTCTCTTCGTCTCCTCGAGAGGGGAGGCGGACTGCGTGATGTCGGAAGTTGCCTGCTACTCAGATGCATCTGGGTCCAGTATCAATCAGGACAAGTGTGTCAGTCTCTGGTTGGGGGATGGAGATCCGACTTTTGGTCTCCTGGACACCCTCCCAGTGCCCACAGAGGTGGCAAAAATTCTAGGCATCGAATTTTGCTTTGGAGATTATCCAATCCTAAATTGGGAAGGTAGGTTTAAGATTGCCGCTCAGAAGGTAGCTCAGTGGAAAGGTTGGTCTTGAAGCCTCAGGGAATGGGTCAACCTGATCAAAACATCCCTGATTCCTATCTTAAGTTATGTAGGCAGCGTGTGCATCTTACCAGAATCTCTCTGGACCAGGGTCTATGGTTTGTTCTTCCAGAAAGTCTATGGCTCGGGTTTTAAGGACCCGTCCCTGACCGCTGGCCGTAAAAATACAGCCAGCGGTCGGGAACCAGTTAATGGCAGAGCGGGGAGATACCTCCCTGCTCTGCCGTAGTGTTCAGTGGCGTCCCGCTGTAGCAGCCATAGCGGCAGCTAGTGGAGCCTCCGGCCATGGTGGGGGCCCGTGCCGGCGGGCGACACGGGCCCCCTCATGCCGCGGGCCCCGTAGCAGCCGCTACGGCGGTAGTTACGCCACTGGGTTGGAGTTAGGTGAGAGTGGGAGGAATGGCTGGATCAGAGCATATAGAAGAAAGTAGAAGTCAAAGGTCATGGATGGGTGTGGATGGAGTATGACATAGGTGTGGATGGAGTATGACATAGGTGTGGATGGAGTATGACATAGGTGTGGATGGAGTATGACATAGGTGTGGATGGAGTATGACATAGGTGTGGACGGAGCATGACATAGGTGTGGATGGAGTATGACATAGGTGTGGACGGAGCATGACATAGGTGTGGATGGAGTATGACATAGGTGTGGATGGAGCATGACATAGGTGTGGATGGAGCATGACATAGGTGTGGATGGAGCATGACATAGGTGTGGATGGAGCATGACATAGGTGTGGATGGAGCATGACATAGGTGTGGATGGAGCATGACATAGGTGTGGATGGAGTATGACATAGGTGTGGATGGAGTATGACATAGGTGTGGATGGAGTATGACATAGGTGTGGATGGAGTATGACATAGGTGTGGATGGAGTATGACATAGGTGTGGATGGAGTATGACATAGGTGTGGATGGAGTATGACATAGGTGTGGATGGAGTATGACATAGGTGTGGATGGAGTATGACATAGGTGTGGATGGAGTAAGATATTGGGCATGAGAAAGGTATAAATGTAGAGTGCATGGAAGTGGTAGTAAGAATGGATGAAAGAGAGAATGGTGGTTGGGGCAGGGAAGCGCAAATGGAGAGCATCATGCTCATGTTACGTTGTTATTTGTGTTATTTATATATGAGGTGTATTTTGCCAGTATATGGCTCTGTATGATATGTTATTCAAATTTTTAATAAAAAAAAGATTAGCAGATAATAAAAATACTTACAGGTGACCAGGGCAGATCTACCAGATAATAACAACACTTACAGGTGACCAGGGCAGATCTAGCAGATAATAACACTTACAGGTAACCAGGGCAGATCTACCAGATAATAACAACACTTACAGGTGACCGGGGCAGATCTAGCAGATAATAATAACACTTTCTTGTGACCGGTGCAAATCTAGCAGATAATAATAACACTTACAGGTGACCGGGGCAGATCTACCAGTTAATCATAACATTTACAGGTGACCGGGGCAGATCTAGCAGATAATAATAACACTTACTTGTGACCGGGGCAAATCTAGCAGATAATAATAACACTTACAGGTGACCGGGGCAGATCTACCAGTTAATCATAACACTTACAGGTGACCAGGGCAGATCTACCAGGTAATAATAATACTTACAGTTGACCGGGCAGATCTAGCAGATAATAACACTTACAGGTGACTGGGGCAGATCTTGAAGATAATAATAACACTTACAGGTGACTGGGGAAGATCTACCAGGTAATAATAAACACTTACAGGTGACCGGGCAGATCTAACAGATAATAATAACACTTACAGGTGACCAGAGAAGATCTAGCAGATAATAACACTTGCAGGTGACCGGGGCAGATCTAGCAGATGATAATAACACTTACAGGTGACCAGAGAAGATCTAGCAGATAATAACACTTACGGGTGACTGGAGCAGATTTAGCAGATAATTATAACACTTGCAGGTGACTGGAGCAGATTTATCAGATAATCATAACACTTACAGGTGACCGAGGCAGATCTAGCAAATAATAATAACACTTACAGGTGACCGGGGCAAATCTAGCAGATAATTATAACACTTACAGGTGACCGGGGCTGATCTAGCAGTGGAGAGATTTCATGAACAACCTTGTGGTAGTTGTGGCATCCTAGGACTCACCGAGCTCTTCAGTATGACCCATACTACTAGAAATGTTTGTCTATGAAGGTGACATGCCTGTGTGCTTGATTTTATGCCCCTTTTTGCAATTTGCGTGGCTGAAACACTTGAACCCAATAATTAGCATTGGGGGCACATAGTTTTGGCCATATAGTTTACATGCTGGACATATATTTTCAGTACAACAGATAGATGACATCAGCCCCGGAGCAGCGTGCTGTCGGATCCATGTCAGAAGCAGCAGCACAGCCTCTGTGGTTGGATACATATACGTTTTATACAATAAGTTCTTTATTTCATGGTGCTTGGCGGTTTTCACACCTCAATAGGGCGCGGTACATAAAGCTGCAGGACATCCCTTCCTATTGCAGAGCGTTCCTACACCCGATGTCCGAAAACGTGACAACTGTGATTAGCTTCTGTATTGTACAACATCATTGACTTCATATCATGTAAATCCCACATATGAGCCTGAGAACCACCGGTCGGGGGTAGCAGCAGCTGACAACTTACCTGTGCTGTACCTGACATGTAGAACCAGACAGGTGAGCGCTTATAATCCTTAATCTCTCATCTATAAACCTGTTGGATTTATTGTACGATGTGGCGCCCTATGTCCCGCTTTTTTCTCCATTAGAAACTAATATTTTACCCACACACAGTCAACGATGCCCACATTGTGCCAAAATGTGCCCGGAGCGCCCACAGTGGTCACAAAGTGCCATTATTTGCCCACAGAGGACCATAAAATGCTGCACTGTGCCCTGAGTGTAATACAGTGCCCATATAGTGCTGACATATAGCTCTATATAGTGCCAAACCGTAACCAGTACCAGACTGTACGGACCTGGTGCCATATATATTCCCCGAAGTGCCATACTTTGCCACATAGTCATACACAGCCCAACAGTGCCTCGCCAAAGTGACAAGAGAGCACCGGACTTTGCTCAGATGATTAGTGCCTACATTTCCCAGTGACTCAGTGCCCCCATCACAGTCCCCCACCGATCGGGTGCCATTTCTAATACTGGTCTCCTTATGTGGCAGAGGGGTGTTGGGGCCTCGTCAGACACCAGGGCCGGGTTATCATTGCTTCCCCTGCGCCCTCTAAAGCTTCACCCTTGGCCACGTGGCATCTGTGCTTCCTTCTCAGGGCTACTGGGGACCACAACGACCCCTGGTGGTGAGAGGCGATAACTCCGTCTATCTGCCCCAGAGACAGCGTGTGAGCGGTGCTTCTATTACCCCATCATCCTGCTGCCCGTTCACGGGACGGCGCCGTCCACGCAGCCAAACGCCTCAGGGGTCCTTGTGATTATTCTCAGCAGTCGCTCTACTGATATCATGGCGATTATAAAATGCTGGCGAGCGGCCCGCACCGCATGCTGTGTAGATTTGACCGGTTGCCTCGGCACCGGGTGAGTTATAAACCCCCGTCGTAGTGACTTCATGACCTCATCACAAGTAAATGGGGTGCGTCAGCACGGTTTGGATCTGTTGGACAACGGATCTGGCACGACTACATCTAAAGGACCCCCCATCTTCACAAAATCGTCAGGAGACCACAAATATTGGTTTTAAGTGGCAGATACAAAGCTGACGCAGCGATAGTTACTACAACACAGCCCTGACCCATCTACTGTGACCTCTAATTACAGGTGTAGCCAAAACAATGGTCGGCCGTGTATTTATATAAGGAGCAGCTGAGTATCCGCAGTGTATCTCAGCCCTCCACCTACTCACAGCCATGGCCGCCTACACAAGGCTCCTCCTGGTCGCTGCGCTCTGTATGGGCACAGGTAAGTGCGCTGCCCCTTTAAGATTCTCTTTTATGGTCAGGTACAAGATAGATCTCTATGTCAATATTCCCTATTAGTAAAGCTGGAAGGAAAAAAATGTCTCAAAGGGCATTACCCACAAACAATGTGGAGTGGAAGGTGTTGTAGTGACATGCTCACCTGGAGCACGACACACCTGGAGATTAGGACTTTGATACGTGGATTATCCAGGGAACAGCAGGTCATGGGTTGTGCCGGATACAAAATTCTTTGCCCGGTTTCCAGAAATGTTAGCAGTGTGGTGGGAAGTTCAAACACCAACAGGGAACCCAACGACCCACCGACCCAACGACCCTACAATCCAACGCCCCAGCGACCCACCGACCCAGCGACCCAACGACCCAATGACCCAGCGACCTAACGACCCAACGACCCACTGACCCAACAATCCAACGTCCCAGAGACCCAGCGACCGAACGACCGACCGACCCAACAATCCAACGTCCCAGCGACCCAACGACCCACCGACTCAACGACCCAGCGACCCACCGACTCAACAATCCAACGTCCCAGCGACCCATCAACGCAACGACCCAGCGACCCAACGACCCAAGCAGTGAGCCACTTCACCATTGATATGATCTGCGGCTATCCTATTTCTAGGGCTTTTCTTTTCTTTTATCATATTATTTCTTCATTTTACTTCCTCGGATCAGCCGTTATCGCTCTATATTGTTGTGCCGCTGTTTTCTCCTTGAATCTTCAACTTGTAATTCTGTTGGTTATCGTGTTTTTCCATGGATGTTGGAGGAGCACATCCGCCCCTTTGTGTTTGTGTAGTTATACACGCGAGTATTTGTACTATGGTGTCTGTTAGGGTATGATCACACGGCTTATTTTCGGACGTTTTTCGGGCCGTAAATGGACAAAAAACGGCCAATGGATCTGAAGCAGAACGCCTCCAAACATCTGCCCATTGATTTCAATGGGAAAAACGGCGTTCTGTTCTGACGGGCCGTCTTTTTACGCGGCCGTTTTGAAGAATGGCCGCGTAAAAAAACAGCCACGAAAAAGAAGTGCAGGTCACTTCTTGAGACGTTTTTGGAGCCGTTTTTCATGGAGTCTATAGAAAAACAGCTCCAATAACGGACGTAAAAACGCAGCAAAAAACGCGAGTTGCTAAAAAAACGGCTGAAAATCAGGAACTGTTTTCCCTAGATATCACCTCCGTATTTTCAGACTTTTTGCTAAGCGTGTGAACATCGCCTTATTGTTCTTCACCTCGTCTTGAATAGGGAATGTTCACACGCAGTGACCAAAAACATCTGAAAATACGGAGCTGATATCAAGGGAAAACAGCTCCTGATTTTCAGCCTTTTTTTAGCAACTCGCGTTTTTCGTGGCGTTTTTTACGGCAGTTTTTGGAGCTGTTTTTCTATAGACTCAATGAAAAACGCCTCCAAAAACATCCCATGAAGTGACATGCACTTCTTTTTCGCGGGCGTCTTTTTATGTGCCGTTTTTGGAAAACGAGTCGTAAAAAACGCCCCGTCGGAACAGAACGCCGTATTCCCCATTGAAATCAATGGGCAGATGTTTGGAGGCGTTCTGCTTCCGTTGTTTCAAGTATTTTTCGAGGCATAAATGTCCCGAAATACGCCTGAAAACACTCCGTGTGAACACACCCTGATATTTATCATGTATGTGCGCCTGCCTGTCATCCACCAACGCCTCAATTATTTATTTTGCTTCAATATACCGGCACCCTGAACTATACGCTCACACATGTAAGACGTGCAACTTGGTATCAACAAAATGTCTACGTAACCGTATCCCCACAGCCCCGAGGAGTCAATACTTGTGTAAGGCCTCGTTCACATCTGCGTTGGGGTCCCGTTCTGACGTTCCGTCTGAGCTTTCCGTCAGAACGGGACCCTGAACAGACACGAACTGTCATTGACGGAAACCAGAAGGAAACCGTAGTCGACTGCGCTATTGCTTCCGGCTTCGGGTCTGTTCACATCACCGTTGACTTTCCGTTCCGGGGTTCCGTCGGAGGTTTCCATCGGGTGAACCCCGCAACGGAAAGTCAAACTGAAACCACAGCTTCTGTTTCCGTCACCATTGATATCAATGCTGACGGAAACATCGCTAATGGTTTCCGTTCGTCACCATTCCGGCAGGTTTCCGTTTTAACGACGGAATCAATAGCGGAGTCGACTGCTCTACGGTCCTCTCCTTTATCAAAATACTTTCCCCTTCCCAAACATTCCCCCCCCCCTTTGGATACTTTCAGCGAATAAATCCGGCCCCGTTCCAGCATGTGACCCGTCCACGTAGCCGCTCTCTGTCACTCCACGCAGGGCCGCCATCAGGGGGGTATTAGGGGTAGTGGTGTGAGGGGCCCGGCCAAACCTAATTGAAAGGGGGGCCCGGCAACTGCCTCAACATTCTTTTGGTAGGAAAAAACGGGCCCCTGCAATGGGGCCCGTTTTTTTCACCAAAAGAATGTCGTGAGCTGCTGCTGCTGCTGCTGCGGGCCCCCTCCCCTCGTCATGGGGGGCCGTCAAACCGTCCGCCCGTGCGCGCACCCGATCGCACGCACAAGGAAACTCCCGCGCGTGCGCGCATCCACGAACGCCCGCACTGGAGACCGCCCGCGCGCGCACCCGCGAGCGGCCGCGCGCGCACCCACGAACGAAGCGCGCGCAGCCGCGGACACACATGGACAAAACTTACCTGGAGCCTGGCTGGAGGTGAAGGACTGGACGTCTGGACCGAAGACCTCCCCTGGAAGACATCGCCGGAAGAGGACTGGAGTGGGAGCAGCTCTTCTGACACAGTGAGTAAATTATCTCAAAGTGTTGTTTATGTATGGCCCTGTTCACACAGTATTTTGCAGGCAAAAAAAAATCTGCCTCAAAATTGCTTAAAGAATTTTGAGGCAGATTTTGACCTGCCCACACTATCTTGCCGCGTTTTTTTTGCTGCGTTTTTTGCTCGCGGCGATTGAGGACAGCAGACAAAAAACGCAGCGAAAAATGCATTTTCTGCCTCCCATTGATTTAGATGGGAGGTCAGAGGCGGAACCGCGGCAAGAAAGGACGTGCTGCTTTTTCTTTTTTCCGCGACTGGCTCCCATTGATTTCAGATTAAATCAATGGGAGGCGGTTTTGGAAGTTGTTTGGTGCTGATTCTGAGGCAGCGTCCGAGTCAATATCAAGGGCCAAAAACTCTGTGAACTGGGCCTTATTGTTAGGGCTTATTCAGACGAACGTGTAATACATCCGTGCAACGTGTGTGATTTTCACCTCGCACGGACCTATGTTACTCTATGGGGCCGTGCAGACTGTCAGTGATTTTCACGCGCCTGGCACGGACCTATGTTACTCTATGGGGCCGTGCAGACTGTCAGTGATTTTCACGCGCCTGGCACGGACCTATGTTACTCTATGGGGCCGTGCAGACTGTCCGTGAGTTTCATGCAGCGTGTGTCCGTGTGTCCGCTGCGTAAAACTCACGACATGTCCGATATTTGTGCATTGTTCGCGCATCACGCACCCATTGAAGTCAATGGGTGGGTGAAAATCACGCCCAGCACTTCCGCAGCCGTATAAACTATGAATGAAAACAGAAAAGCACCACGTGCTACAAACATACAAACAGAGTGTCATAATGATGGCGGCTGCTCGAAAATCACGCAGCCACGCATCATACGCTGCTGACACACGGAGCTGTTATGGACCTTTTGCATGCGCAAAACGCCACGTTTTTTGCGCGTGCAAAAAGCACACGCTTGTGTAAATCCGGCCTCAGGGTAGGAACACACTCGGCATGAACACTGCGGATTTTATGCAACACATTTTATTGTGGATAATCCGCAGCGTATCACAGTCGCAGCAGAGAGGGTCAGATATGAACAAATCTCATCCACACGCTGCAAAAAAAATGGACCTGCCGTGTGGCTTTTGGCTTTTTAAGCCGCAGCGTGTCAATGTATTCTGTGGGATCGCTGCTCCTCTGTTGCGGAAATGCTGCGGTTCTGCCGCAAAAATCACACAAGAGAAGAAAAAAAAGGTACTTTTTTAAATTGATAAAGTTTAGACTTGCCCCGGCCGTAGTCCTGGTGACGCGATCCTCTATTCTTAGCGCAGCCCCGCCTCCTGTCATGACGTTTCATCCCATGTGACTGCTGCAGCGGTCACATGGTCTACAGCGTCATCCCAGGAGGCGGGGCTACGTTCAGAAGAGAGAGATGCGTCACTTAAACTACGGCCGGGGTAAGTCTAAACTTTTTTTTCCCTGCAGGATTCCCGCAGCGGACACGCCTCACCAAACCTGCGCCACTATTTGGTGCGGTTTTGCTGGCAGAATTCCCTGCGGCTCCCGGGATAAGCTGTGTAGTTTTACTCAGCATATCCGCCTAGTGTGTCCCTTATGATGTCGCTCCTGGAGCTGCTGCCGCTCTCTAAATAGGCAGTTGGTCCAGTAGAATTTGGAATTATTTTTTTTTGTGAACCAGCTTAAAAAAACACAAAACTTTTGTGTTAGGGCCTGTTCACATCACCGTTCACTTCCGCTCCGGGGTTCCTTCTGAGGTTTCTGTCGGGTGAACCCCGCAACGGAAAGTGAAAGTGACAGCACAGCTTCCGTTTCAGTCACCATTAATCTCAATGGTGACGGAAACATCGCTAATGGCTTCCGTTCGTCACCATTCCGGCTGGTTTTCGGACGGAATCAATAGCGCAGTCGACTGCGCTAATGGTGATGGAAACGGAAGCTGTGCTGTCACTTTCACTTTCCGTTGCGGGGTTCACCCGACAGAAACCTCAGAAGGAACCCCGGAGCGGAAGCGAACGGTGATGTGAACAGGCCCTAACACAAAAGTTTTGTATTTTTTTAAGCTGGTTCACAAAAAAAAATAATTCCAAATTCTACTGGACCAACTGCCTATTTAGAGACCGGCAGCAGCTCCAGGAGCGACATCATAAGGGACACACTAGGCGGATATGCTGAGTAAAACTCCACAGCTTATCCGCCCCGGGAGCCGCAGGGAATTCCGCCAGCAAAACCGCACCAAATAGTGGCTCAGGTTTGGTGAGGCGCGTCCGCTGCGGGAATCCTGCAGGGAAAAAAAAGTTTAGACTTACCCCGGCCGTAGTCCTGGTGACGCATCTCTCTCTTCTGAACGTAGCCCCGCCTCCTGGGATGACGCTGTAGACCATGTGACCGCTGCAGCAGTCACATGGGATGAAACGTCATGACAGGAGGCGGGGCTGCGCTAAGAATAGAGGATCGCGTCACCATGACTACGGCCGGGGCAAGTCTAAACTTTTTTATAAATTTAAAAAAGTGCCTTTTTTTTTTTTTCTCATGTGTGATTTTTGCGGCAGAACCGCAGCATTTCCGCAACAGAGGAGCGGCGATTCCACAGAATACATTGACACGCTGCGGCTTAAAAAGCCAAAAAGCCACACGGCAGGTCCATTATTTTTGCAGCGTGTGGATGAGATTTGTTCATATCTGACCCACTCTGCTGCGACTGTAATACGCTGCGGATTATCCACAATAAAATGTGTTGCATAAAATCCGCAGTGCTCATGCCTAGTGTGTTCCTACCCTGAGGCCGGATTTACACGAGCGTGTGCTTTTTGCGCGCGCAAAAACGTGGCGTTTTGCGTTTGCAAAAGGTCCATAACAGCTCCGTGTGTCAGCAGCGTATGATGCGCGGCTGTGATTTTCGCGCAGCCGCCATCATTATGACACTCTGTTTGTATGTTTGTAGCACGTGGTGCTTTTCTGTTTTCATTCATAGTTTATACGGCTGCGGAAGCGCTGGGCGTGATTTTCACGCACCCATTGACTTCAATGGGTGCGTGATGCGCGAACAATGCACAAATATAGGACATGTCGTGAGTTTTACGCAGCGGACACACGGACACACGCTGCGTGAAAATCACTGACAGTCTGAACAACCCCATAGAGTAACACAGGTCCGTGCGAGGCGCGTGAAAATCACACACGTTGCACGGATGTATTACACGTTCGTCTGAATAAGCCCTAACAATAAGACCCAGTTCACAGAGTTTTTGGGCCTTGATATTGACTCGGACACTGCGTCAGAATCAGCACCAAACAACTTCCAAAACCGCCTCCCATTGATTTAATCTGAAATCATCGAAATCAATGGGAGCCAGTCGCGGAAAAAAGAAAAAGCAGCACGTCCTTTCTTGTCGCGGTTCTGCCTCTGACCTGCCATCGAAATCAATGGGAGGCAGAAAATGCATTTTTCGCTGCGTTTTCTGTCTGCTGTCCTCAATCGCCGCAGGCAAAAAACGCGGCAAGATAGTGTGGGCAGGTCAAAATCTGCCTCAAAATTCGGTGCGCGGTTCCAGGCGGTCGCCGGTGCGCATGCGCGGGAGTTTGCGGGTGCGCGTGATCGGTCGCACGGGCGGCGGTGTTTGACGGCCCCCATGCTACCCAGGGCCGCCATCAGGGGGGGTATTAGGGGTACTGATGTGAGAGGCCCGGCCAAACCTAATTGAAAGGGGGGCCCGCAGCTCATGACATTCTTTTGGTGAAAAAAACGGGCCCCATTGCAGGGGCCTGTTTTTTTTCTACCAAAGGCAAGTCGCGGCAGTTTGCCGGGCCCCCCTTTCAATTAGGTTTGGCCGGGCCTCTCACATCAGTACCCATAATACCCCCCCTGATGGCGGCCCTGGGTACCATGATATAGTGCTGGACGGAGTACCGTTAACAGGCGGTGCCACGGTAGGGGGGCCCAGAAAATGTAGCTGTAGGGGGCCCTGAAATTACTGATGGCGGCCCTGACTCCACGTACACGGCGCTTCTACAGTCATTACATCTTTCCATCTGCTGCACATACTGTATCATTATACAATGGACCTTTGACCTTTCCTCATTGTCGTTTTCCCGTTTTTTTCTGTATAAATGTTTGTGCCTCCTGTTGAGTTCCTTTATCTCTGTGATTTCGCCTGATCCGGCTCCGAAACGCGTCGTTTTTTTCCATCCATTTTAATAAAGTACTTTCAAGTTCATAGAGTGTTTCCCTGCCATGCGACACTAAGGAACCAATTTCACACCTTTTTCAAAATGGAACTGCGCCGTTTGTAGGGCTGATTTTTGGGAAATTCCCACCACACTGTTACCAATGTTCCCTATTAGAGCACATGGTGTCATAGGGGGGCCCCTGCTCAGGACACCAGTCTATGAGAGACAGTGGCGAGCTGCGCACAAGCTGTGGGGGATTCTGTCTGTGTAACGACATGTCATACCACATCATCCCTGCAGAGGAAGTCGGCTGTGCGATGACACAGCCCCTTTAAGACTTAAAGAGGCTGTCACCACATTATAAGTGGCCTATATTGTACATGATGTGATCGGCGCTGTAATGTAGATTACAACAGTGTTTTTTATTTAGAAAAACGATCAATTTTGACGGAGTTATGAACAATTTTAGATTTATGCTGATGAGTTTCTTAATGCCCAACTGGGCGTGTTTTTACTTTTTACCAACTGGGCGTTGTGGAGAGAAGTGTATGACGCTGACCAATCAGCGACCAATCAGACCAATCACCGTCATACCCTTCTCCCCATTCATGCAATCAGACATCGTGATCTCGCGAGATCTCGCTGTGCTGTCATTAAGACCCAAACAAATGTTACCGAATTGTCGGGATTGTGAATAGACATCGCGTCCTGGCTGGAGGTGATGTCTATTAACTCTCAAGGCACTTCAGTAACGTTAAAGTGGGAGAAAGTGACAGCACAGCGAGATCTCGCGAGATCATGATGTCTGATTACATGAATGGGGAGAAGTGTATGACACTGATTGGTCACTGATTGGTCACTGATTGGTCACTGATTGGTCACTGATTAGTCGCTGATTGGTAACTGATTGGTCGCTGATTGGTCACTGATTGGTCGCTGATTGGTCACTGATTGGTCACTGATTGGTCACTGATTGGTCAGCGTCACACACTCTTCTCCACAACGCCCACTTGGTCATATAGTAAAACACGCCCAGTTGTTCATTAAGAAACTCATTAACATAAATCATTAACTAAAATTGCTCATAACTTAGTCAAAATTGATTGTTTTTCTAAATAAAAAACACTGCTTTTATCTACATTACAGCGCCGACCACATCATGTACAATATAGGGCACTTATAATGTGGTGACAGCCTCTTTAAGTCTTAAAGGGGCTGTGTCGTCGCACAGCCGGCTCCCTCTGCAGGGATGATGTGGTATGACATGTCGTTACATAGACAGGATCCCCCACAGCTTATGTGCAGCTCGCCACTGTCTCTCATAGAAATATAGGAAATATTTCCATTTATTTAGCCAGACTGTATATCGTTTTTGTTGATGCCATTCCTATACCCAGCAGGGCCCCTGATGCCGCAGTCATTCTCCTAATGCCTGAGCTCTGGTTGGGAGGCAATGCTGGGCCTTGTAGTCCCACAAAAACCTGGTCTCTGTACATTTTATTTGATGATTATTTGTTTTGTTTCTTTCAGTTTACACCTTAAGCTGCTACACATGCACATCTCAGAGCAGCAACACCAACTGCATGACCGCGACCAACTGCTCCGCTACCGCCACGTCCTGTATGACCTCCGTGGTGTCCGGCGGAATCGGTGAGTGGCACAGTCTATAATCCAGCTCATAAAACCTCCAGGAGAGGCTGTGACCGGAGAATACAGAGGCTCCATAGTGTGACCGCTCTTACAGTAGAGGCTCCATAGTGTGACCGCTCTTACAGTAGAGGCTCCATAGTGTGACTGCTCTTACAGTAGAGGTTCCATAGTGTGACTGCTCTTACAGTAGAGGTTCCATAGTGTGACTGCTCTTACAGTAGAGGTTCCATAGTGTGACCGCTCTTACAGTAGAGGTTCCATAGTGTGACTGCTCTTACAGTAGAGGTTCCATAGTGTGACTGATCTTACAGTAGAGGTACCATAGTGTAACTGCTCTTACAGTAGAGGTTCCATAGTGTGACTGCTCTTACAGTAGAGGTTCCATAGTGTGACTGCTCTTACAGTAGAGGGTCCATAGTGTGACTGCTCTTACAGTAGAGGTTCCATAGTGTGACTGCTCTTACAGTAGAGGTTCCATAGTGTGACTGCTCTTACAGTAGAGGCTCCATAGTGTGACTGCTCTTACAGTAGAGGTTCCATGGTGTGACTGCTCTTACAGTAGAGGTTCCATAGTGTGACTGCTCTTACAGTAGAGGCTCCATCGTGTGACTGCTCTTACAGTAGAGGTTCCATAGTGTGACTGCTCTTATAGTAGAGGATCCATAGTGTGACTGATCTTACATTAGAGGTTCCATAGTGTGACTGCTCTTACAGTAGAGGTTCCATAGTGTGACTGCTCTTACAGTAGAGGCTCCATAGTGTGACTGCTCTTACAGTAGAGGTTCCATAGTGTGACTGCTCTTACAGTAGAGGTTCCATAGTGTGACTGCTCTTACAGTAGAGGTTCCATAGTGTGACTGCTCTTACAGTAGAGGTTCCATATTATGACTGCTCTTACAGTAGAGGTTCCATAGTGTGACTGCTCTTACAGTAGAGGTTCCATAGTGTGACTGCTCTTACAGTAGAGGCTCCATAGTGTGACTGCTCTTACAGTAGAGGTTCCATGGTGTGACGGATCTTACGGTAGAGGTTGAATATTGTGACTGCACTTAAAGTAGAGGTTCCATAGTGTGACTGCTCTTACAGTAGAGGTTCCATAGTGTGACTGCTCTTACAGTAGAGGCTCCATAGTGTGACTGCTCTTACAGTAGAGGTTCCATAGTGTGACTGCTCTTACAGTAGAGGTTCCATAGTGTGACTGCTCTTACAGTAGAGGTTCCATAGTGTGACTGATCATACAGTAGAGGTTCCATAGTGTGACTGCTCTTACTGTAGAGGATCCATAGTGTGACTGCTCTTACAGTAGAGGTTCCATAGTGTGGCTGCTCTTACAGTAGAGGTTCCATAGTGTGACTGCTCTTACAGTAGAGGTTCCATAGTGTGACTGATCATACAGTAAAGGTTCCATAGTGTGACTGATCTTACAGTAGAGGGTCCATAGTGTGACTGCTCTTACAGTAGAGGATCCACAGTGTGACTGCTCTTACAGTAGAGGTTCCATAGTGTGGCTGCTCTTACAGTAGAGGTTCCATAGTGTGACTGCTCTTACAGTAGAGGTTCCATAGTGTGACTGCTCTTACAGTAGAGGTTCCATAGTGTGACTGCTCTTACTGTAGAGGATCCATAGTGTGACTGCTCTTACAGTAGAGGTTCCATAGTGTGGCTGCTCTTACAGTAGAGGTTCCATAGTGTGACTGCTCTTACAGTAGAGGTTCCATAGTGTGACTGATCATACAGTAAAGGTTCCATAGTGTGACTGCTCTTACAGTAGAGGTTCCATAGTGTGACTGATCTTACAGTAGAGGCTCCATAGTGTGACTGCTCTTACAGTAGAGGTTCCATGGTGTGACTGCTCTTACAGTAGAGGGTCCATAGTGTGACTGCTCTTACAGTAGAGGGTCCATAGTGTGACTGCTCTTACAGTAGAGGTTCCATAGTGTGACTGCTCTTACAGTAGAGGTTCCATAGTGTGGCTGCTCTTACAGTAGAGGTTCCATAGTGTGACTGATCTTACAGCAGAGGTTCCATGGTGTGACTGCTCTTACAGTAGAGGGTCCATAGTGTGACTGCTCTTACAGTAGAGGTTCCATAGTGTGACTGCTCTTACAGTAGAGGTTCCATAGTGTGACTGCTCTTACAGTAGAGGTTCCATAGTGTGGCTGCTCTTACAGTAGAGGTTCCATAGTGTGACTGCTCTTACAGTAGAGGTTCCATAGTGTGACTGCTCTTACAGTAAGTAGAGGTTCCATAGTGTGACCGCTCTTACAGTAGAGGTTCCATAGTGTGACTGCTCTTACAGTAGAGGTTCCATAGTGTGACTGCTCTTACAGTAGAGGCTCTATAGTGTGACTGCTCTTACAGTAGAGGTTCCATGGTGTGACTGATCTTACAGTAGAGGTTCCATAGTGTGACTGCTCTTACAGTAGAGGTTCCATAGTGTGACTGCTCTTACAGTAGAGGGTCCATAGTGTGACTGCTCTTACAGTAGAGGTTCCATAGTATGACCGCTCTTACATTAGAGGTTCCATAGTGTGACCGCTCTTACAGTAGAGGGTCCATAGTGTGACCGCTCTTACAGTAGAGGGTCCATAGTGTGACTGCTCTTACAGTAGAGGTTCCATAGTGTGGCTGCTCTTACAGTAGAGGTTCCATAGTGTGACTGCTCTTACAGTAGAGGTTCCATAGTGTGACTGCTCTTACAGTAGAGGTTCCATAGTGTGACTGCTCTTACAGTAGAGGTTCCATAGTGTGACTGCTCTTACAGTAGAGGTTCCATAGTGTGACTGCTCTTACAGTAGAGGCTCCATAGTGTGACTGATCTTACAGTAGAGGTTCCATAGTGTGACTGCTCTTGCAGTAGAGGCTCCATAGTGTGACTGCTCTTACAGTAGAGGTTCCATAGTGTGGCTGCTCTTACAGTAGAGGTTCCATAGTGTGACTGCTCTTACAGTAGAGGTTCCATAGTGTGACTGATCTTACAGTAGAGGTTCCATAGTGTGACTGCTCTTACAGTAGAGGGTCCATAGTGTGACTGCTCTTGCAGTAGAGGTTCCATAGTGTGACATATCTTACAGTAGAGGTTCCATAGTGTGACTGATCTTACAGTAGAGGTTCCATAGTGTGACTGCTCTTACAGTAGAGGTTCCATAGTGTGACTGCTCTTACAGTAGAGGTTCCATAGTGTGACTGATCTTACAGTAGAGGCTCCATAGTGTGACTGCTCTTACAGTAGAGGTTCCATAGTGTGACTGCTCTTACAGTAGAGGTTCCATAGTGTGACTGCTCTTACAGTAGAGGCTCCATAGTGTGACTGATCTTACAGTAGAGGTTCCATAGTGTGACTGCTCTTGCAGTAGAGGCTCCATAGTGTGACTGCTCTTACAGTAGAGGTTCCATAGTGTGGCTGCTCTTACAGTAGAGGTTCCATAGTGTGACTGCTCTTACAGTAGAGGTTCCATAGTGTGACTGATCTTACAGTAGAGGTTCCATAGTGTGACTGCTCTTACAGTAGAGGGTCCATAGTGTGACTGCTCTTGCAGTAGAGGTTCCATAGTGTGACATATCTTACAGTAGAGGTTCCATAGTGTGACTGATCTTACAGTAGAGGTTCCATAGTGTGACTGCTCTTACAGTAGAGGTTCCATAGTGTGACTGCTCTTACAGTAGAGGTTCCATAGTGTGACTGATCTTACAGTAGAGGTTCCATAGTGTGACTGCTCTTACAGTAGAGGGTCCATAGTGTGACTGCTCTTGCAGTAGAGGTTCCATAGTGTGACATATCTTACAGTAGAGGTTCCATAGTGTGACTGTTCTTACAGTAGAGTTCCATAGTGTGACTGATCTTACAGTAGAGGCTCCATAGTGTGACTGCTCTTACAGTAGAGGTTCCATAGTGTGACTGCTCTTACAGTAGAGGTTCCATAGTGTGACTGATCTTACAGTAGAGGTTCCATAGTGTGACTGCTCTTATAGTAGAGGTTCCATAGTGTGACTGCTCTTACAGTAGAGGTTCCATAGTGTGACTGATCTTACAGTAGAGGTTCCATAGTGTGACTGCTCTTACAGTAGAGGTTTCATAGTGTTACTGCTCTTACAGTAGAGGCTCCATAGTGTGACTGCTCTTACAGTAGAGGTTCCATAGTGTGACTGCTCTTACAGTAGAGGCTCCATAGTGTGACTGCTCTTACAGTAGAGGTTCCATAGTGTGGCTGCTCTTACAGTAGAGGTTCCATAGTGTGACTGCTCTTACAGTAGAGGTTCCATAGTGTGACTGCTCTTACAGTAGAGGTTCCATAGTGTGACTGCTCTTACAGTAGAGGCTCCATAGTGTGACTGCTCTTACAGTAGAGGTTCCATAGTGTGACTGCTCTTACAGTAGAGGTTCCATAGTGTGACTGCTCTTACAGTAGAGGTTCCATAGTGTGACTGATCTTACAGTAGAGGTTCCATAGTGTGACTGCTCTTACAGTAGAGGGTCCATAGTGTGACTGCTCTTACAGTAGAGGTTCCATAGTGTGACTGTTCTTACAGTAGAGTTCCATAGTGTGACTGATCTTACAGTAGAGGCTCCATAGTGTGACTGCTCTTACAGTAGAGGTTCCATAGTGTGACTGCTCTTACAGTAGAGGTTCCATAGTGTGACTGATCTTACAGTAGAGGTTCCATAGTGTGACTGCTCTTACAGTAGAGGTTCCATAGTGTGACTGCTCTTACAGTAGAGGTTCCATAGTGTGACTGATCTTACAGTAGAGGTTCCATACTGTGACTGCTCTTACAGTAGAGGTTCCATAGTGTGACTGATCTTACAGTAGAGGTTCCATAGTGTGACTGCTCTTACAGTAGAGGTTTCATAGTGTTACTGCTCTTACAGTAGAGGCTCCATAGTGTGACTGCTCTTACAGTAGAGGTTCCATAGTGTGACTGCTCTTACAGTAGAGGTTCCATAGTGTGACTGCTCTTACAGTAGAGTTCCATAGTGTGACTGCTCTTACAGTAAAGTTCCATAGTGTGACTGCTCTTACAGTAGAGGTCCCATAGTGTGACTGCTCTTACAGTAGAGGTTTCATAGTGTTACTGCTCTTACAGTAGAGGCTCCATAGTGTGACTGCTCTTACAGTAGAGGTTCCATAGTGTGACTGATCTTACAGTAGAGGGTCCATAGTGTGACTGCTCTTACAGTAGAGTTCCATAGTGTGACTGATCTTACAGTAGAGGTTCCATAGTGTGATTGATCTTACAGTAGAGGTTCCATAGTGTGACTGCTCTTACAGTAGAGGTTCCATAGTGTGACTGATCTTACAGTAGAGGTTCCATAGTGTGACTGATCTTACAGTAGAGGGTGCATAGTGTGACTGATCTTACAGTAGAGGGTCCATAGTGTGACCGATCTTACAGTAGAGGTTCCATAGTGTGACTGCTCTTACAGTAGAGGTTCCATAGTGTGACTGATCTTACAGTAGAGTTCCATAGTGTGACTGATCTTACAGTAGAGGTTCCATAGTGTGATTGATCTTACAGTAGAGGTTCCATAGTGTGACTGATCTTACAGTAGAGGTTCCATAGTGTGACTGATCTTACAGTAGAGGGTGCATAGTGTGACTGATCTTACAGTAGAGGGTCCATAGTGTGACCGATCTTACAGTAGAGGTTCCATAGTGTGACTGATCTTACAGTAGAGGGTGCATAGTGTGACTGATCTTACAGTAGAGGTTCCGTAGTGTGACTGCTCTTACAGTAGAGGTTCGATAGTGTGACTGCTCTTACAGTAGAGGGTGCATAGTGTGACTGATCTTACAGTAGAGGGTCCATAGTGTGACCGATCTTACAGTAGAGGTTCCATAGTGTGACTGATCTTACAGTAGAGGTTCCATAGTGTGACTGATCTTACAGTAGAGGGTGCATAGTGTGACTGATCTTACAGTAGAGGTTCCATAGTGTGACTGCTCTTACAGTAGAGGTTCCATAGTGTGACTGCTCTTACAGTAGAGGTTCGATAGTGTGACTGCTCTTACAGTAGAGGCTCCATCGTGTGACTGCTCTTACAGTAGAGTTCCATAGTGTGACTGCTCTTACAGTAGAGGCTCCATAGTGTGACTGCTCTTACAGTAGAGGGTCCATAGTGTGACTGCTCTTACAGTAGAGGGTCCATAGTGTGACTGCTCTTACAGTAGAGGGTCCATAGTGTGACTGCTCTTACAGTAGAGAGTTCCATAGTGCGACTGTTCTTACAGTAGATCGTTTCATAGTGTGACTGCTCTTACAGTAGAGGTTCCATAGTGTGACTGCTCTTACAGTAGAGGTTCCATAGTGTGACTGCTCTTACAGTAGAGGTTCCATAGTGTGACTGCTCTTACAGTAGAGGTTCCATAGTGTGACTGCTCTTACAGTAGGGGTTCCATAGTGTGACTGCTCTTACAGTAGAGGTTCCATAGTGTGACTGGTCTTACAGTAGAGGTTCCATAGTGTGACTGGTCTTACAGTAGAGGTTCCATAGTGTGACCGCTCTTACAGTAGAGGTTCCATAGTGTGACTGCTCTTACAGTAGAGGTTCCATAGTGTGACTGATCTTACAGTAGAGGCTCCATAGTGTGACTGCTCTTACAGTAGAGGTTCCATAGTGTGACTGCTCTTACAGTAGAGGTTCCATAGTGCGACTGTTCTTACAGTAGAGGTTCCATAGTGTGACTGATCTTACAGTAGAGGCTCCATAGTGTGACTGCTCTTACAGTAGAGGTTCCATAGTGTGACTGCTCTTACAGTAGAGGTTCCATAGTGCGACTGTTCTTACAGTAGAGGCTCCATAGTGTGACTGCTCTTACAGTAGAGGTTCCATAGTGTGACTGCTCTTACAGTAGAGGTTCCATAGTGTGACTGCTCTTACAGTAGAGGTTCCATAGTGTGACTTCTCTTACAGTAGAGAGTTCCATAGTGTGACTTCTCTTACAGTAGAGGTTCCATAGTGTGACTGCTCTTACAGCAGAGTTTCCATAGTGTGACTGCTCTTACAGTAGAGGTTCCATAGTGTGACTGCTCTTACAGTAGAGGTTCCATAGTGTGACTGCTCTTACAGTAGAGGGTCCATAGTGTGACTGCTCTTACAGTAGAGGCTCCATAGTGTGACTGCTCTTACAGTAGAGGTTCCATAGTGTGACTGCTCTTACAGTAGAGGTTCCATAGTGTGACTGCTCTTACAGTAGAGGTTCCATAGTGCGACTGTTCTTACAGTAGAGGCTCCATAGTGTGACTGCTCTTACAGTAGAGGTTCCATAGTGTGACTGCTCTTACAGTAGAGGTTCCATAGTGTGACTGCTCTTACAGTAGAGGTTCCATAGTGTGACTTCTCTTACAGTAGAGAGTTCCATAGTGTGACTTCTCTTACAGTAGAGGTTCCATAGTGTGACTGCTCTTACAGCAGAGTTTCCATAGTGTGACTGCTCTTACAGTAGAGGTTCCATAGTGTGACTGCTCTTACAGTAGAGGTTCCATAGTGTGACTGCTCTTACAGTAGAGGGTCCATAGTGTGACTGCTCTTACAGTAGAGGCTCCATAGTGTGACTGCTCTTACAGTAGAGGTTCCATAGTGTGACTGCTCTTACAGTACAGCAGTTTGCTCATCTTCTCTCCGTCTTTTCTACTCCACCTGCAGGAAGCCTTTCATATTCCAGCATCACTAAGACTTGCTCCGCAAATTGCACGGCATCGGGAAGTAACATCGTCATAGTCTCAACTAGTGTGTCCTGCTGCAGCACCGACCTGTGTAACACCAGCGGAGCCGCCAGCGTGAAGTCCACCTACACCGTCCTCGCCGTGGCGCTGGGAGTCATCGGGTTTCTCCTGAAAAGCTCCTCTCTGTAACCACCAGATTATATGTGAATCCCAAAATACAGACTGCAATAAAATGCGTGACGGGTGTAGTGGAGTTGTCATGTGTTTGTCATGTGGGGGGGGGGGATTTATAGGGGAACTACACATGAATCTGGGGTACGGGGGATGTACAGCAGTGACGAGGAAAAGACAATTTTGAAACATATTTTCACTCTGCAATCTGCATGACCCGGTTTATTGGGACGCCCTGTTGTTGCAATCATGGCTCAAAATATATTAGACTGAAATTAGTAATGGACTTGTCCACCGATACCCGCCCGGTGATGTATCCGGATCCAGATCATAGGTAATATCGATATATCGGAGGGAAGTAAGACACACATACGCTGCTTGTATGTCTAAAATACTCCTCTGAGGTTTATTGATCAAATAATTAATACACAAATTTTACAGAGTACAGCAATATCGATGTAATAGCAGTGCTGTACTGCGGCCGCGGGTCTCATCAATCCCTCCAAAACCTGCTCAATGTATAAGCTTCTCCTAGTCTGCTCTTCACACTTTTCATCGATACACACTGCACGCGTCACATCACACAAATGTCACATCACACATCACACAAATGTAACATCACACATCACACACATGTCACATCACACAAATGTCACATCACACATCACACAAATGTAACATCACACATCACACACATGTCACATCACACACATGTCACATCACACATCACACACATGTCACATCACACAACACACACGTCACATCACACATCACACACGTCACATCACACATCACACACGTCACATCACACATCACACACGTCACATCACACATCACACACATGTCACATCACACACATGTCACATCTCACATCACACACGTCACATCACACATATCACACATCACACACGTTACATCACACACATTTCACATCCAGGGCCGGCCTTAGGATAGATGGCGCCCTGTGCGAAATGATCTTTCGGTGCCCCACCCCATCATTAAAAAAAAATGCCCCATAAAAAAATTATAATGCCCCTTTAGTGCCTCCATACAGTAGAATAATAATATGTAATAATTGTGCCCACAGTATTATGCCATCTGTAGTGCCCTTACACAGTATAATGTCCGCTTAGTGGCCCCCACACAGTATAGTGCCCCCCTGAAGATTTTGCCATACAGCCTCCCTGTAGACAATGCCATAATCCCCCACTTCCTTTTTGTAAACAGCGCCATACAGTCCCCCACCTCCCCCTTGTAAACAGTGCCATACAGTCTCCCACCTCCCCCTTGTAGACAGTGCCATACAGCCCCCCACCTCCCCCTTATAGACAGTGCCATACAGTCCCCCACCTCCCCCTTATAGACAGTGCCATACAGTCCCCCACCTCCCCCTTATAGACAGTGCCATACAGTCCTCCACCTCCCCCTTGTAGACAGTGCCATACAGTCCTCCACCTCCCCCTTGTAGACAGTGCCATACAGTCCCCCACCTCCCCCTTGGAGACAGTGCCACTCAGTCCCCCACCTCCCCCTTGGAGACAGTGCCATACAGTCCCACACCTCCCCCTTGGAGACAGTGCCATACAGTCCCACACCTCTCCCCTGTAGACAGTGCCATCAAGTCCCCGCACCTCCACCTTGTAGATCGTGCCATACAGTCCCCGCACCTCGCCCTTGTAGACAGTGCCCCCAAACAAAAACAAAAATTGTACTCACCTGGGCCCCGTTCCCATGACGAACTGAGCTGCTCCATGACGGGACCCTGAAGCCTAGTACAGAGTTTCCCAACCTTTTCGGACTCGAGGCAGCACTGGAAAAATAACATTTCCTCTGGATAGAGAGATGTGGTCGCTCCCAACAGCCGGGCAGGCTGTAGCCAGGAGGAATGTGGTCCGTCTACGGTGGCGTGGCAATGATGCGTGCCCTCCCAGAAAGAGGGTGGTGGAGCTGCTGCTGGGGATGGGCTTCAAGGCGAGTGACAGCTTTGCCTTGATACATCCTCGTGGCTCGGTCAAGTTCGACATCAGCTTTGTTCACCCAGGGGGCCTTGAGGTCTTCTGGGGGAACTACGAGCTGGTGAAGGACGAGCCTGGCTGGCGAGACTTTGCTGCACAAGCAATTTCTCACCAAAGTGGTCCCAAGGGAGTGATCGTTCTTACCCGTAACGAGTCACTCTCTTGTATTGATATCATGACCTGGTTGGGAAGGTACGGAGAGCTAGTAGAGATGCCACGGAAGAACTTAGACGAGTTTGGCAACTGGTCAGGGGCCTGGACGTTCATGGTTAAACTAAAGCGTCTGGGACAGACGGTGTCCCACATACCATCGTCTGCTTTCCTGGGAAGAGATCGGATCCTTGACTTCTACCAGGGCAGCCGAAGTTGTGTCACCGGTGTGGCGACCCCTCACATTTGAGTGCAGGCTGCAAGGTGCAGAAGTGTGCTCATTGTGGGGGGATTGGTCATCTAGCCGCATCGTGTGACCAGATTCACTGCAACCTGTGTGGTGACTTAGGTCACCCGTTCAGTCGGTGTCCTCGCTCTGTTGTCAATGCTTGTTCCAAACCTGCGGAGAATGAAAGGAGGGAGGCCTCCGTGGGTGAGGGTGCGGGAAGGGACGATGGGGCACAGGGGCAAGGGAAGAATGCAAAGAAGGGTCCCCCTTCTCGCCAGAGAAGGGTGGAGAAGCGAAGGAAGGAGAGGGAGCGGAGGGTACTCCAGGAAACTGGGATGACCTGATTCGGATCTGGATGCCAACCCCTGAAGCTGATGCCCCTGGGGAGGCCGAATTGAACGAGGAGATGAGGAGGATCCAAAGGGAGCAGAGGGCTGGGGACTCTCAGTCCTCCCACTATGAAAGTGTGGGAGAGGAAGAGAGGACTCAGCCTACAGCAAAAGGGACACCGGGCAAAACCCAAGAGCCAAATACATCTGGCCCCGCCCTGGCCCAGCAAGGTAAATCCTGTACCCCCCTGGTGCGCTATACTGATCGATACCATGCTCTCATACTAAGAGGGAGGGCATGGTAGGGCACCCTAGAGTCGTTGAGCCTCTTCTGCTGCAGGGGCCGTTGCCCCCAGAGGGGGAGGTTGACCCGGAACTTGGGGATGAAGATGGGAATAGGGTGGTGAGTATGGACTCCTCAGTTTGCAAGAAGCGAGGCAAAGAAGGGGGGTCCTCATCAGATAGAGGGGGGGTGGGAAGAAGAAAGCCGTCTAACTCAAACATCCATGATGGCGGCACCCACTCCGTTGACGCTGGCATCAATTAACGTTGCCAGCATTAAGTCAGATAGGGAGAGATTTGCAGCCTTTGATTTTCTTGGCCGAGTTGAAGCCGACATTTTGTTTTTGCAGGAGACCAGGCTGTCACTTTTGGCAGACGTCGTTAAATCTAGGAGGGAGTGGCGACGCGGGCCCTCCTACTGGTCTCTTGCGGCTGAGCCCTATAGCGGAGTGGCGGTCCTTTTCACCGCACCGGTAACATGCCGACGGATGATTGAGTTAGAAATGGGGAGGTGCTTGATCTTAGATGTCCTCATGAGGGGACAGGAATTAAGATTAATCAATATATACGGACCCCAGAGCAAATGGGACCGTAAAAGTCTCTTCATGAGGATTAAACCTTTCCTTTTTTCAGGCCGTCAAGTTATCTTTGGAGGGGACTTCAATACTGTCGTGAGGCCCCGAGATAGAGGAGGTTCCGGAGATAAAAAATTGACCTATGATAGTGTAGCATTAAAAAGTATAGTTAGCGATGCTCGCCTGGTGGATATCCACATCAGGCATACCCCAGGCCACTCGGGTTTCACCTATCGTAGAGGTAGTTGTAGGTCTAGGATAGACAGGTTTTTTTTGAAGGAGGAAGCCATCTCTTCACCAGTGTCCGTTGTTGAGGTGGAGTTCTCCGATCACTGTATGATAATTTTTTCTTTGAACATTGCAGAGTCCCTCCAGATGGGAAGAGGTATATGGAGGCTGAATTCTACTCTCTTGGAAGAAGCGGAGATAAGACAGGCCTTTGAGGATTTTCTTCAGAGCCAGGTACCTTTGTTGGATCTCAGTGGTACTAAGTCTGAGTGGTGGGAGTTGTTTAAAGTCCGGGTGGCAGGATTTTTCCGCAGGCTCTCGAGCCTCAGGTCCATGAGTAGGTACCGCCTATATCAGGAACTGAGGAGGAAACTCGAACATCTGGTCTCAACCGGGGGTAGTGGGGAGGAGATCTCCGTGGTGAAAGCTTTGCTCAGGAGGTGTCAGTATGATAGGCACACATCTTTAGTTCTTGAAAGGGATTTCGGGAGGTACCGCTCGCCCGACCCCTACAGGAACTGTAAGATGTCAGTGAGTCGTAAGGTTGTGACAGGACTGATTGATAGTACAGGATCTCTGAAGAGATCCAAATCAGGGATCTTGGAGGTCGTCAGATCCTTCTACTCGCACCTCTTGGGGAAGCAAGATCCAAACCGAGACGAGATGTCGGCTTTCCTGGCTGAAACCATCCCTGAGCCAGGGGTAGACCCCTCTCTCGGTGTTTTGATAGACTCGATCAAGGAAGAGGAAGTGGGATTGGCGATTGATGGGCTTGCCCTCAAAAAATCGCCAGGGCCGGATGGCTTAACATCCGAGTTTTATAAGACTTTTAAAGGAACCCTAGTTCCCCTCTTGACTGAGGTGTTTAATGAGTGCCTTTCCTCGGGTACTTTGCCAATGTCAATGAGGAGGTCGGCCTTGATCGTTTTATCGAAGGGTAAAGACTCGACCCGTATTGAGAATTGGCGTCCCATAGCGCTGCTCAATACGGACAGAAAGGTTCTCGCAAAGGTGCTGTTTAATCGGCTGGTGAAGTTTGCATCCCGGCTCCTTTCGCCGGTCCAGCATTGCTCTGTTCCAGGCCGCAGCACATTTAGTGCTGTCCTCAGTGTCAGAGAGGCAGTGGAGCAGGGAAATTCTGGTCGGTGGGAGGGGTACATCCTGTCCTTGGACCAGGCCAAGGCTTTTGACCGGGTGGACCACGAGTACCTCTGGTCGGTCCTTCTGAGGTACGGCCTACCGGGGGGGTTTGTCAATTGGCTACAGACCTTATACACTGGGGCTGAGACTTTTGCGCTGGTGAACGGTTGGGTTGGAACCCCCTTTTAGGTTGGGTCTGGTGTCCGCCAGGGTTGTACCTTGAGCCTTTTGCTATATGCGTTCGCAATTGATCCTTTTCTTAAAAGGATCGATCGTGGGCCATTGGCGGGAGTCGGGGCCGGCCTGGAGGGGCCGGAGGCCACTCAGAGGGTGGTTGCGTACGCAGACGACGTCTCCATTTTTGTCTCCTCGAGAGGGGAGGCAGAGTGGGTGATGTCGGAAGTGGAGCGTTACTCATTGGCATCTGGGTCCAAGATCAACCGGGATAAGTGCAAAAGTCTCTGGCTGGGAGGAGGAGATCCTGGTTTTGATCTCCCGGACACCCTTCCAGAGCCTCAGGGGTCTGCTAAGATCTTAGGAGTCGAATTTGGCCCGGGTGATTACCCCAAGAAGAACTGGGAGGATAGGCTGAATCTAGTTGCCCAGAAGGTCGACCAATGGAAGGGTTGGTCCTTAACCCTGAGGGAAAGGGTTCACTTGGCCAAGGCCTACCTGGTGCCCATGTTGCTTTACCTGGGCAGTGTGTGCATCTTGCCAGAACCTCTCTGGACTCGGGTCTATAGCCTGTTCTTCCAGCTGTTATGGGGGAACAGGCTCAACCTAATCAAGAGGGAGGTTACTTACCTACCAAGGACACTAGGCGGGTTAGGTATGGTTAACCCGGTGGTGTTCCTAGTGAACACCTTTGTTAAGATCAACCTGGCAAACCTCTGGCAAGAGAGGGCTCCTTGGTGGATATCCTCCTGCAGGGGGTGGTTTCGGCCTTTCTTCCAGGAATGGGAGAGAGGAGGGCAAGTGAAAGACCTGCGTACACCTCACGGACATCTCCCGGCTTATGCCACCCTGGCGCTGAAGATTGTTCGCCGGTGGGGTCTGGAGGTGTGGGAGATCAGGACCATGTCGAGAAAATTTCTTGACAGGAGGGTCCTGATGACCCACTTCCAGAAGCCCCTGGCGCTCAAAGACTGCCCAAGTAGTGACCTCGGGGTGGGATTAAAACTTTTAAATTCAGCGAGGATTCCCCAGAAGTTTTGGGATCTGGCTTGGCGTTGCTTCCATGGGAGACTGTATGTGAGGGGCAATCTAAAGTGCAGAAGCTCTGATGATCGGGATTGCCCCCGGGAGGAGTGCGGCGGAGTTCTGGAAAGCATGGAGCATTTCCTGCTTCATTGCTCTTTCAATACAGAGGTATACAAAAGGGTGGGAGCCTCCATTGGTTGGCCAGGCCTAACCAGCCTCTCCTATGCTGGGTGGGCCTATGGAGTGTTCGGAGACCTCGGTGGTAGGGACCATTACACCTTGTTTCTAGTCAGTATAGTGGTCAGGCACTTTATGTGGAATGCACAATGTCTAGTTTCTACCCAGAAGAAAATCCTCCTAGTGGATGAGGTTGTTAGCAATATCATGGGTGACCTGGTGAAGGTGCATTCTTTGGAGGTTGGCAGATTGGGAGCATCCAAAGCCTCTCGTCTTTGGAGGGGCTTTTCCTTTAGGGTGCCTTAATGTGTCTGCCTTCATGAGGGAGGGGGGGGGGTCGTCACCGGTGCTCAACTGGAGGTGGGGGTCTGCGTTCCGCTGAGGCACCGAAAAAAAAATATAGCGATAGGGCTCGGAATAAGGGAAAGGTGAGGGTCAGCTTTCAATAGGGTCAAGAAAGGGCTAGTAATAGGGTAAGGAGATAGGGCAAGCGATAGGGAGGGTGCAGCGGTGGACGTGGTACCTTGGCCTCTGGGGGGTGCTGGGGGGGGGCTTTCCCTTCTCTCTATCTGGTGATGGGCTAGGTAAGCACAGGAAGATTTTTGTTTTGTTTAGGATTGAAATGGCAGGAAAAAGGTTTACAAGCGACCGAACTTGGTGCTTTCGGGTACGGTGTATTTTGTATATGGTTTGGTATTTGGACAAGTTGGTGATGTGTATTGTATTATATTGTAAAAATGTTGTTAGAATAGGGATAGACTTAAGGGGGTTAATAGATAGGTTGGGAGGGGTCGGGGGGGGGGGTTTGCCTGACCCAGCCCCGGACTATGCGGACATGGGAGGACATGGGGCGGGGGGCTGGGCTGGGGTGTTGGGTGTGGTGGTGGGGGCCAGCATCTGGACTATGCGGACGTGAGAGGACATGAGGCGAGATGCTGGCTGGGGTGGTGGAGTTTAGGTAAGAAGGGTAAGGTTAAGGAAAGTCAGGATGTGTATAGTGTGATTAAAAAAAAAAAAATAAAAAAAAAAAAAAAAAATTGGGATTAGTATTATTATATTTTGGATTGTTTTTGTTATTATTATTATTTTATTTGTTATCATTATTATGTTGTTTCTTTAGGCCCTTGGTTGACGCGGGTCGGGGGATTTTCTGTTGGTACTTTTGATTACGTTTATATGATGTTTGTATATATTCTAGTTATTGTTTAGTTTCGGATGAAGTGTAGATGTAAGTATATAAGAGTGGGGTGTATGTGGCCGGGTCTGGTATGGTTTTCTCTTCTCATATACAGAAATGTATATAAGAAAATTTGTTTATAAGAATTGGGTTGTGACTTTTTGGTTATATGGAATTAGTTATGTATTTGTTTTTCAGTTTATGTTTTGTAAATTTATATAAAATAAAGAGATACAGGATGTAACTCAGGATCAGTACAGGATAAGTAATGTAATGTATGTACACAGTGACTCCACCAGCAGAATAGTGAGTACAGCTCTGGAGTATAATACAGGATGTAACTCAGGATCAGTACAGTATAAGTAATGTATGTACACAGTGACTCCACCAGCAGAATAGTGAGTGCAGCTCTGGAGTATAATACAGGATGTAACTCAGGATCAGTACAGGATGAGTAATGTAATGTATGTACACAGTGACTCCACCAGCAGAATAGTGAGTGCAGCTCTGGAGTATAATACAGGATGTAACTCAGGATCAGTACAGGATAAGTTATGTAATGTATGTACACAGTGACTCCACCAGCAGAATAGTGAGTGCAGCTCTGGAGTATAATACAGGATGTAACTCAGGATCAGCACAGGATAAGTAATGTAATGTATGTACACAGTGACTCCTCCAGCAGAATAGTGAGTGCAGCTCTGGAGTATAATAAAGGATGTAACTCAGGATCAGTACAGGATAAGTAATGTAATGTATGTACACAGTGACTCCACCAGCAGAATAGTGAGTGCAGCTCTGGAGTATAATACAGGATGTAACTCAGGATCAGTACAGGATAAGTAATGTAATGTATGTACACAGTGACTCCACCAGCAGAATAGTGAGTGCAGCTCTGGAGTATAATACAGGATGTAACTCAGGATCAGTGCAGGATAAGTAATGCAATGTATGTACACAGTGACACCACCAGCAGAATAGTGAGTTCAGCTCTGGAGTATAATACAGGATGTAACTCAGGATCAGTGCAGGATAAGTAATATAATGTATGTACACAGTAACTCCACCAGCAGAATAGTGAGTGCAGCTCTGGAGTATAACACAGGATGTAACTCAGGTTCAGTACAGGATTAGATTCAACTGGATCTACATCCTGAAGACGCAAATACAGTTGGAAGCAGGACCTCGGTGAGTGGTTTGCGACCCCCCGGAGGTCTTCACACAACCCCCCAGGGGGAGTGCGACCCACAGTTTGTAATGTATTGTGTCGTGCAGTTTGTGTTTGCGGTGGAGAGAGGAGAGGGTGGCCTGTCATTTAAAGCCCCTCTCTCCATCGCAACCACAGACAGTACAATACAATACAATACAATACAACAGACAGTACAATACAATACAATACAACAGACAGTACAATACAATACAATACAATACAACAGACAGTGCAATACAATACAATACAACAGACAGTACAATACAATACAATACAACAGACAGTACAATACAAGACAATACAACAGACAGTACAATACAATACAATACAACAGACAGTACAATACAATACAATACAATACAATACAACAGACAGTGCAATACAAGACAATACAACAGACAGTACAATACAAGACAATACAATACCACAGACAGTACAATACAAGACAATACAACAGACAATACAATACAATACAATACAATACAATACAACAGACAGTGCAATACAATACAACACAACAGACAGTACAATACAAGACAATACAATACAACAGACAGTACAATACAATACAACACAATACAACACAATACAATACTACACACATACATTACGGGCCCCTCTCACCTCCAGTCTTCCATGCTCTTCCGCATCGGCTCTTCCACAGTGGCTGGAACGCCCCCTCTCATGACGTCACGGTCACATGGTATACTGAGTGTACCATGTGACTGATGTCTAAACAAACCATGCCCGTAACCAGGAAGTGTCGGCATCACGGCACATACTAACTTTGTACTAGCGCGCTGCGTGGCAACGGGGGGGGGGGACCCCTATAGCTACGCTGCTGGCTGGCGCCATTGTTGCTGTAGATTTGTGGATCGCCCGACTTATACTTATTCTCAGTCATAAATCTCGGTCTTTGAAAACCAGAAATAAAAACATAACAGGAGCCATTCAGCATCCCAAAGCAATGTTACCAAATAGAAAACTGTGTCAAGCTAATTTCTCTTCTTTCAGCAGCCAAGGATTTGGCAATAAAAAAATTTAAGAAGTAGGACTATAAGGCCCTGTTCACACTGAGTTTTTTGAAAACTCCTCAAAAACCGCCTGAAAATGCCTCCCATTGATTCCATATCACAATCTGACAATGGAGTTTCTGCAAAAGCTGGGTAACCAACATGAGGACCATTACTGCTTCCACTGTGGTCGTTACCCAGCTTTCCCAGGTCCCTGAATGGTAAATCTGCCTGGTCATACAATAATATCAGCAGGGGATGTGTGGCTGCATGACTGGGCAGATTTGATCTTCAGAGACTGGGAAAGCTGGGTGACCGCTCCTTCGGAAGCTGGAATAGTGACTAGCACAAAGCAAAGATTCAGGTTGTGTGGGTGAGGGGCATCTTGGCACAGATTTCCCCCCAGCCACCCCAAGAGGTCGTTGTCTGGTGCCTTTGCCCCTTTTGTTATTTGTGTAATTACTGGGACTCGCCATCTGAATACCACGGAGCAGGCGGGTAATTATAATGGCGCCCTGGTCATGTGATCCGGTGATTATTACGCTCTATTCTTTTCTGTCCAAGACAAATGTTTTCTCATGTTTAGAAAGTAAAACAAAGCTGAAAAGTGCTGCAACCAGAGGACAACAACGGACGGTGTCCATAGCAAACACGGTCACCAAAGCCCCAGCTCTTACGCCATCTCCTCCAGTCACACCCAAAGCTCATGGAAAGTCTGGTGACGAGAAGTGAATATTCATTCCATCACCAGACATTAGTCATGGCGGCCGATCATGAGACCGCGTAACAGTAATCGCTATTTCTGCCGACAACCGGATACCGTCAATTTTAACTATTGTACGTTAATGTATCTGTAATTATTGAGCGCAATTGGTGTCAGGTGATAAATCACAGTGCGGCGCTGGACACGTTAAGACCTAATACACACGAGCGTATTTCACGTCACCATACGAACCTATGAAATTAAACAGGGCTATTCAGAAAACGCCGCAAAAAACGCGAGTGGCACAAAAAACTCTGAAAATCAGGAGCTGTTTTCTCTAGAAAACAGCTCCGTATTATGAGACGTTTTTGACTCTGCGTGTGAACATCGCCTAAGGGTATGTGCACACGACAACGCCAAATACGTCTCAAATTACGGAGCTGTTTTCAGGAGAAAACAGCTCCTGAATTTCAGACGTTTTTGCATGTACTGGCGTTTTTCGCGGCGTCATTTACGGACGTAATTTGGAGCTATTCTTCATTTGAGTCAATGAAAAACGGCTCCAATTACGTCCCAAGAAGTGTCCTGCACTTCTTTCAAGCGGGCGTCATTTTACGCGCCGTCTTCTGACAGCGACGCGTAAAATGACAGGTCGTCTGCACAGAACATCGTAAGACCCATTGCAGGCAATAGGCAGATGTTTGCCAACGTATTGGAGCCGTCTTTTCAGACGTAATTTGAGGCATAAAACGCCTGAATTACGCCTGCAAATAGGTCGTGTGCACATACCCTCGGTCAGGATGGGTTTTCAGCCTCTGGATGTAAACAAGAATGTTCCCATTCACTGACAGGAAGCAGAGACCTTGGACATATTGGAAAATAAAGAAAGATAGAAGATAGATATATTGGAAAAGAAAGATAGATGATCTCAATATATCCCAGTAAGTACGGCGCCACGATTTTACGAATAGTCGAGAAACGAAGAAAAGAGGGAAAGGTGGGGGAAGGGAGAAACAAAACCACGGCACTCATCAGATCGTATAAAAACATACATTTATATTTATCTCATCAAAATAGATGAAAAAGAGAGACCAGAAATTATGTCCGGTGATCCTGGCATCTTATAATGCACAGATTATAATTGATAATATACTATAATACATCAGCGGCCGCACCCCGGATCAGGTCCCCCATTCTATGGTCACCAGTAAGCAGTAATATCGTTATCCAATAATAAATATTTATCCCCTATTCAAGGGGTAGGTGATAAATATCTGATCGGTGGGGGCTTGATCCTGGGAGCGGGGTTACCTGGCCGCCCCTGTGCGCCCCCTAGAATAGGAACGGTACTGCGCATGCTCAGCCACTGCTCCATTCTCTTCTTTTATGGGGCTACCGCTCGGCTATCCCCGGTAGCCCCATAGAACATCTATGGCGCGGTGACCGAGCATGCGCAGTACCACTCCCCTCATATGGGGCGCACAGGGACCGCCAGGTAAGCTCGTTCTCCGGATCAGTGTGGGGTCCCAGTTGTCAGACCCCAACCGATCAGATATTTATCACCTATACTGTGGATGGGGGACACATATTGATTATGGGAAAACCCCTCTAAGGTTTGACCTCAATAGCCCCCCACTCGTCTGTCCTTCACTATCAGTTCTTTTTATTATTTTATTACTGCTCATTTTTAGGGTATGTTCACACGGCCAAATTTCAGACGTATACGAGGCGTATTATGCCTCGTTTTACGTCTGGAAATACGTCTGAAATACGTCATCAAACATCTGCCCATTACTTTCTATGGGTATAACGCTGTATTGTCCACACGACGCGTAATTTTACGCGTCGTACGGCAATTACGACGCGTAAAATTACGCCTCGTAAAAAGAAGTGCAGGACACTTCTTTGGACGTTTTTGGAGCTGTTTTCTCATAGACTCCAATGAAAACAGCTCCAAAAACGGACGTAAAAAACGCCGCGAAAACGCCGCGAAAAATGCGAGTTGGTAAAAAAACGTCTGAAAAGCAGGGTCTGTTTTCCCTTGAAAACAGCTCTGGATTTTCAGATGTTTTGGTTGACTACGTGTGAACATACCCTCAGGGTATGTTCACACGGCCTATTTACGGACGTAAATCGGGCGTTTTTGCCCCGAATTACGCCCGAAAATAGCGCCTCAATAGCGCTGACAAACATCTGCCCATTGAAAGCAATGGGCAGACGTTTGTCTGTTCACACGAGGCATATATTTACGCGCCGCTGTCAAATGACGGCGCGTAAATAGACGCCCGCGTCAAAGAAGTGACCTGTCACTTCTTTGGCCGTAATTGGAGCCGCTATTCATTGACTCCAATGAATAGCAGCGCTAATTACGGCCGTAATTGACGCGGCGTTCAAGCGCCTGCACATGCCGGTACGGCTGAAATTACGGGGATGTTTTCAGGCTGAAACATCCCCGTAATTTCAGCCGTTACGGACCCCCGCCGTGTGAACATACCCTGAGTGTCACACATTTTGAAGACTCGTCTTCTGCTGAGTGTTTTTTGTTTTATTGCAGATTCCTCTGTTATTCTGGGGTGTTATATACAGTCCTGTTATTCTGGGGTGTTATATACAGTCCTATTATTCTGGGGTATTATATACAGTCCTGTTATTCTGGGGTGTTATATACAGTCCTGTTATTCTGGGGTGTTATATACGGTCCTGTTATTCTGGGGTGTTATATACAGTCCTGTTATTCTGGGGTGTTATATACGGTCCTGTTATTCTGGGGTGTTATATACAGTCCTGTTATTCTGGGGTGTTATATACAGTCCTGTTATTCTGGGGTGTTATATACAGTCCTGTTATTCTGGGGTATTATATACAGTCCTGTTATTCTGGGGTGTTATATACAGTCCTGTTATTCTGGGGTGTTATATACAGTCCTGTTATTTGGGGTGTTATATATAGTCCTGTTATTTGGGGTGTTATATACGGTCCTGTTATTCTGGCGTGTTATATACAGTCCTGTTATTCTGGGGTGTTATATACAGTCCTGTTATTCTGGGGTGTTATATATAGTCCTGTTATTCTGGGGTGTTATATACAATCCTGTTATTCTGGGGTGTTATACACGGTCCTGTTATTCTGGGGTGTTATATACAGTCCTGTTATTCTGGGGTGTTATATACGGTCCTGTTATTCTGGGGTGTTATATACGGTCCTGTTATTCTGGGGTGTTATATACAGTCCTGTTATTCTGGGGTGTTATATACAGTCCTGTTATTCTGGGGTATTATATACAGTCCTGTTATTCTGGGGTGTTATATACAGTCCTGTTATTCTGGGGTGTTATATACAGTCCTGTTATTTGGGGTGTTATATATAGTCCTGTTATTTGGGGTGTTATATACGGTCCTGTTATTCTGGCGTGTTATATACAGTCCTGTTATTCTGGGGTGTTATATACAGTCCTGTTATTCTGGGGTGTTATATATAGTCCTGTTATTCTGGGGTGTTATATACAATCCTGTTATTCTGGGGTGTTATACACGGTCCTGTTATTCTGGGGTGTTATATACAGTCCTGTTATTCTGGGGTGTTATATACGGTCCTGTTATTCTGGGGTGTTATATACAGTCCTGTTATTTGGGGTGTTATATATAGTCCTGTTATTTGGGGTGTTATATATAGTCCTGTTATTCTGGGGTGTTATATACAGTCCTGTTATTCTGGGGTGTTATATATAGTCCTGTTATTCTGGGGTGTTATATATAGTCCTGTTATTCTGGGGTGTTATATACAATCCTGTTATTCTGGGGTGTTATATACGGTCCTGTTATTCTGGGGTGTTATATACAGTCCTGTTATTCTGGGGTGTTATATACAGTCCTGTCATTCTGGGGTAATATATACGGTCCTGTTATTCTGGGGTGTTATATACGGTCCTGTTATTTAGGGGTATCATATAGAGTTCTGTTATTTGAGGGTGTCCTATACAGTCCTGTTATTTGGGGGTGTCACATACAGTTCTGTTCTTTGGGGGTGTCATATATAGTCCTGTTATTTGGGGGTGTCACATACAGTCCTGTTTAGGGGTGTCATATACAGTTCTGTTATTTGGGTTGTCATATACAGTCCTGTTATTTGGGGGTGTCACATGCCGTTCTGTTATTTGGGGGTGTAACATACAGTTCTGTTATTTGGGGGTGTCATGCACAGTCCTGTTATTTGGGGGTGTCATATACAATTCTATCATTTGGGGGTGTCACATACACTTTTTTCTTTGGGGGTGTCACACAGTCCTGTTATTTGGGGGTATCACATACAGTCCTGTTATTTGGGGGTGTCATATACAGTTCTGATATTTGCGGGAGTCACATACAATCCTGTTATTTGGGGGTGTCATATAGTCCTGTTATTTGGGGGTGTCACATACAGTCCTGTTATTTTGTCTGTCATATAAAGTCCTGTTATTTGCGGGTGTCACATTCAGTTCTGTTTGGAGGCGTCACATACAGTCCTGTTATTTGGGGGTGTCACATACAGTCCTGTTATTTGGGGGTGTCACATACAGTCCTGTTATTTGGGGGTGTCACATACAGTCTTGTTATTTGGGGGTGTCACATACAGTCCTGTTATTTGGGGGTGTCACATACAGTCCTGTTATTTGGGGGTGTCACATACAGTTCTGTTCTTTGGGGGTGTCATATACAGTCCTGTTATTTGGGGGTGTCACATACAGTCCTGTTATTTGGGGGTTACATACAGTTCTGTTATTTGTGGGGTTACATACAGTCCTATTGTTTTGGGGTGTCACATACAGTTCTTTTATTTGGGGGTGTCACATACAGTCCTGTTATTTGGGGGTGTCATATACAGTCCTGTTATTTGGGGGTGTCACATACAGTTCTGTTATTTGGGGTGTCATTTACAGTTCAGTTATTTGGGGTGTCACATGCAGTTCTGGTTTTTGGGGGTCTTATATACAGTCCTGTTATTTGGGAGTGTCACATGCAGTCCTGTTATTTGGGGTGTCACATGCAGTTCTGTTATTTATGGGTTTCATATAGTGTTCTGTTATTTGGGGGTGTCCCATACAGTCCTGTTATTTGGGGGTGTCACATAGAGTTCTGTTCTTTGGGGGTGTCACATACAGTCCTGTTTAGGGGTGTCATTTACAGTTCTGTTATTTGGGGTGTCATATACAGTCCTGTTATTTGGGGGTGTCACATGCAGTTCTGTTATTTGGGGGTGTCACATGCAGTTCTGTTATTTGGGGGTGTCACATGCAGTTCTGTTATTTGGGGGTGTCACATACAGTTCTGTTATTAGGGGGTGTCATACACAGTCCTTTTATTTGGGGGTGTCACATACACTTTTTACTTTGGGGGAGTCACACAGTCCTGTTATTTGGGGGTATCACATACAGTGATGTTATTTGGGGTGTCATATACAGTTCTGATATTTGGGGGTGTCACATACAATCCTGTTATTTGGGGGTGTCATATAGTCCTGTTATTTGGGGGGTGTCACATGCAGTCCTGTTATTTGGTGTGTCATATAAAGTCCTGTTATTTGGGGGTGTCACATTCAGTTCTATTTGGAGGCGTCACATACAGTCCTGTTATTTGGGGGTGTCACATACAGTCCTGCTATTTGGGGGTGTCACATACAGTCCTGCTATTTGGGGGTGTCACATACAGTACTATTATTTGGGGGTGTCACATACAATCCTGTTATTGGGGGTTACATACAGTGCTGTCATTTGTGGGGTTACATACAGTCCTGTTGTTTTGGGGTGTCACATACAGTCCTGTTATTTGGGGGTGTCACATACAGTCCTGTTGTTTGGGGGTGTCAAATACAATCCTGTTATTTGGGGGTGTCACATACAGTCCTGTTGTTTGGGGGTGTCACATACAGTCCTGTTGTTTGGGGGTGTCACATACAGTTCTGTTATTTGTGGGGTTACATACAGTCCTGTTATTTGCGGGGTTACATACAGTCCTGTTTTGGGGTGTCACATACAGTTCTGTAATTTGGGGGTGTCACATGCAGTCCTGTTATTTTGGGGGTCACATACATTCCTGTTATTTGGGGGTGTCACATACAGTTGTTATTTGGGGGTGTCACATACAGTTCTGTTATTTGCGGGGTTACATACAGTCCTGTTGTTTTGGGGTGTCACATACAGTTCTGTTATTTGGGGGTGTCACATACAGTCCTGTAATTTGGGGGTGTCACATGCAGTCCTGTTATTTTGGGGGTCACATACAGTCTTGTTATTTGGGGTTGTCACATACAGTTCTGTTATTTGCGGGGTGTCACATACAGTCCTGTAATTTGGGGGTGTCACAAGCAGTCCTGTTATTTGGGGGTGTCACATACAGTTTTGACAGTGCTTTACTTTCCTCCATGTAATGATATATTGGGGTCTTGCGTGTCATGAGGTGCAGCAGTCACATAATGGGAATATTGAATCTATTGTCCGCACAGGTAAAGGTTGTCAGACGACGCTCGTGTGTTGTGCTTCTTGCCAGTTTTTATATTTACATCGTTGCTTTAGAGGGAGGAGGAAAATGGAGGTATTCATGGAAACATCTTTATAAACACACAAAGACCTGTATATAAGTATAGAGAACGAGCCGTCCAATCACAACTCACAATGGCAGCGTACACGAGGATCCTCCTGATGATCGCCCTCTGTGCGGGGACAGGTAAGACGGACACCGCTACTGATATATATATAATACACACTCTGTACTGCAATGATGGGGGGTGTAGTGCTGTGAGGAGTAGACTGAGATTGTATCACACATGATAGGATTAGATACACAGCTCAGCAGACAGTATCACACATGATAGGATTAGATACACAGCTCAGCAGACAGTATCACACATGATAGGATTAGATACACAGCTCAGCAGACAGTATCACACATGATAGGATTAGATACACAGCTCAGCAGACAGTATCACACGTGATAGGATTAGATACAGGGCTCAGCAGACAGTATCACACATAATAGGCTTAGATACACAGCTCAGTAGACAGTATCACACATAATAGGCTTAGATACACAGCTCAGTAGACAGTATCACACATGATAGGATTAGATACACAGCTCAGCAGACAGTATCACACATGATAGGCTTAGATACACAGCTCAGCAGACAGTATCACACATGATAGGCTTAGATACACAGCTCAGCAGACAGTATCACACATGATAGGATTAGATACATAGCTCAGCAGACAGTATCACACATGATAGGCTTAGATACACAGCTCAGCAGACAGTATCACACATGATAGGATTAGATACACAGCTCAGTAGACAGTATCACACATGATAGGCTTAGATACACAGCTCAGCAGACAGTATCACACATGATAGGATTAGATACACAGCTCTGCAGACAATACCACACATGATAGGATTAGATACAGGGCTCAGCAGACAGTATCACACATGATAGGTTTAGATACACACTTCAGCATACAGTATCACACATGATAGGCTTAGATGCACAGCTCAGCAGACAGTATCACACATGATAGGATTAGATTCACAGCTCAGCAGACAGTATCACACATGATAGGATTAGATACACTGCTCAGCAGACAGTATCACACATGATAGGATTAGATACACAGCTCAGCAGACAGTATCACACATGATAGGATTAGATACACTGCTCAGCAGACAGTATCACACATGATAGGATTAGATACATCGCTCAGCAGAGAGTATCATACATGATCGGATTAGATACAGAGGCTCAGCAGACAGTATCACACATGATAGGATTAGATACACAGCTCAGCAGACAGTATCACACGTGATAGGATTAGATACAGGGCTCAGCAGACAGTATCACACATGATAGGCTTAGATACACACTTCAGCAGACAGTATCACACGTGATAGGATTAGATACACAGCTCAGCAGACAGTATCACACATGATAGGATTAGATACACAGCTCAGCAGACAGTATCACACGTGATAGGATTAGATACAGGGCTCAGCAGACAGTATCACACATGATAGGATTAGATACAGGGCTCAGCAGACAGTATCACACATAATAGGCTTAGATACACAGCTCAGTAGACAGTATCACACATGATAGGCTTAGATACACAGCTCAGCAGACAGTATCACACATGATAGGATTAGATACACAGCTCAGCAGACAGTACCACACATGATAGGATTAGATACAGGGCTCAGCAGACAGTATCACACATGATAGGCTTAGATACACAGCTCAGCAGACAGTATCACACATGATAGGATTAGATACATCGCTCAGCAGAGAGTATCATACATGATCGTATTAGATACAGAGGCTCAGCAGACAGTATCACACATGATAGGATTAGATACATCGCTCAGCAGACAGTATCACACATGATAGGATTAGATACACAGCTCAGCAGACAGTATCACACATGATAGGATTAGATACACAGCTCAGCAGACAATATCACACATGATAGGATTAGATACACAGCTCAGTAGACAGTATCACACATGATAGGATTAGATACACAGCTCAGCAGACAGTATCACACATGATAGGACTAGATACACAGCTCAGCAGACAGTACCACACATGATAGGATTCGATACAGGGCTCAGCAGACAGTATCACACATGATAGGATTAGATACAGAGCTCAGCAGACAGTATCACACATGATAGGCTTAGATACACACTTCAGCAGACAGTATCACACATGATAGGCTTAGATACACAGCTCAGCAGACAGTATCACACATGATAGGATTAGATTCACAGCTCAGCAGACAGTATCACACATGATAGGATTAGATACACAGCTCAGCAGACAGTACCACACATGATAGGATTAGATACAGGGCTCAGCAGACAGTATCACACATGATAGGCTTAGATACACAGCTCAGCAGACAGTATCACACATGATAGGATTAGATACAGAGGCTCAGCAGACAGTATCACACATGATAGGATTAGATACATCGCTCAGCAGACAGTATCACACATGATAGGATTAGATACACAGCTCAGCAGACAGTATCACACATGATAGGATTAGATACACAGCTCAGCAGACAATATCACACATGATAGGATTAGATACACAGCTCAGTAGACAGTATCACACATGATAGGCTTAGATACACAGCTCAGCAGACAGTATCACACATGATAGGATTAGATACACAGCTCAGCAGACAGTACCACACATGATAGGATTAGATACAGGGCTCAGCAGACAGTATCACACATGATAGGCTTAGATACACAGCTCAGCAGACAGTATCACACATGATAGGATTAGATACATCGCTCAGCAGAGAGTATCATACATGATCGTATTAGATACAGAGGCTCAGCAGACAGTATCACACATGATAGGCTTAGATACACACTTCAGCAGACAGTATCACACATGATAGGCTTAGATACACAGCTCAGCAGACAGTATCACACATGATAGGATTAGATTCACAGCTCAGCAGACAGTATCACACATGATAGGATTAGATACACAGCTCAGTAGACAGTATCACACATGATAGGCTTAGATACACAGCTCAGCAGACAGTATCACACATGATAGGATTAGATACACTGCTCAGCAGACTGTATCACACATGATAGGATTAGATACATCGCTCAGCAGAGAGTATCATACATGATCGGATTAGATACAGAGGCTCAGCAGACAGTATCACACATGATAGGATTAGATACACAGCTCAGCAGACAGTATCACACATGATAGGATTAGATACACAGCTCAGCAGACAGTATCACACGTGATAGGATTAGATACACAGCTCAGCAGACAGTATCACACGTGATAGGATTAGATACAGGGCTCAGCAGACAGTATCACACATGATAGGATTAGATACAGGGCTCAGCAGACAGTATCACACATAATAGGCTTAGATACACTGCTCAGGAGACAGTATCACACATGATAGGCTTAGATACACAGCTCAGCAGACAGTATCACACGTGATAGGATTAGATACAGGGCTCAGCAGACAGTATCACACATGATAGGATTAGATACAGGGCTCAGCAGACAGTATCACACATAATAGGCTTAGATACACTGCTCAGGAGACAGTATCACACATAATAGGCTTAGATACACAGCTCAGTAGACAGTATCACACATGATAGGCTTAGATACACAGCTCAGCCGACAGTATCACACATGATAGGATTAGATACAGGGCTCAGCAGACAGTATCACACATGATAGGCGCAGGGTATGTTCACACGCACTATTTACGGACGTAATTCGGGCGTTTTTGCCCCGAATTACGTCCGAAAATAGCGCCTCAATAGCGCTGACAAACATCTGCCCATTGAAAGCAATGGGCAGACGTTTGTCTGTTCACACGAGGCGTAAATTTACGCGCCGCTGTCAAATAACGGCGCGTAAATAGACGCCCGCGTCAAAGAAGTGACCTGTCACTTCTTTGGCCGTAATTAGAGCCGTTATTCATTGACTCCAATGAATAGCAGCGCTAATTACGGCCGTAATTGACGCGGCGTTCAAGCGCCTGCACATGCCGGTACGGCTGAAATTACGGGGATGTTTTCAGGCTGAAACATCCCCGTAATTTCAGCCGTTACGGACCCCCGCCGTGTGAACATACCCTTAGATACACAGCTCAGCAGACAGTATCACACATGATAGGATTAGATACACAGCTCAGCAGACAGTATCACACATGATAGGATTAGATACACAGCTCAGCAGACAATATCACACATGTTAGGATTAGATACAGCAGCTCAGCAGACAGTATCACACATGATAGGATTAGATACACAGCTCAGCAGACAGTATCACACATGATAGGATTAGATACACAGCTCAGTGTAATCTGTTCACTCTCCCCTTGTGCTCGCAGCTTTCTCTCTGAAATGCTACACTTGTTACATACAATCTAACAACGCCAACTGCATGACAGCGGAAAACTGCACTAGCGGTGAAACCTATTGTAAGACGACGGTGACATCAGCTGGAGCCGGTGAGTTCATCATGTCGGTTTTTTGTTCATGGAATCAGTGTTACCTTCATACAGCTACAGCCGGGCATTGAACCACAGTGACTGTACATGTATGTATATATATATATATATATACACAGTACTGTGCAAAAGCTTTAGGCAGTTGTGGAAAATGGAAAAATGCTGCAAAGTAAGAATGCTTTCAAAAATACAAGAGAAATCTAAGTCACAACAATATTTAATGTGACCACCCTTTACCTTCAAAACAGCATGAATTCTTCTAGGTACACTTGCACACAGTCCTGGATTTTGTAGGGTTATAGTCAGGAGTATGAGTAACCAATTCTACCAAACAGGTGATAATGATAATTTTCATATGTAGATGGAAACACAGTCATTATCTGTAACAGAAACAGCTGTGTATAAGGCTTAAACCTGAGTGAAGAACAGCCAAACTCTGCTACAAAGTTGAGGTTGTGGAAGAATGTTTCATGTCACAGGTCCACCATGGCAAGACTAAGCACAGCAACAAGACACAAGGTAGTTATACGGCATCAACAAGGTCTCTCCCAGGCAAAGACCGGCGTTACTTTTCGGAGAAATCTGGCCAGAAGTGGCCTTCATGGAAGAATTGCGGCCAAAAAGCCAAACCTTCCACGTGGAAACAAGGCCAAACGATTCAACTATGCAAAAAATATAGGGACTGGGGTGCAGAAAAATGGTAGCAGGTGCTCTGGACAGAGGAGTCACTATGTGAAATATTTGGTGTTACAGAAGGCAGTTTGTTCATGGTGGAGGGTCCTGGAGAGTGGTACAATAATGAGGGTCTGCAGGCAGCAGTGAAGCATTGGGAGGGTCCAGGAGAGCGGTACAATAATGAGGGTCTGCAGGCAGCAGTGAAGATGGTGGAGGGTCCTGGAGAGTGGGACAATAATGAGGGTCTGCAGGCAGCAGTGAAGCATGGTGGAGGGTCCTGGAGAGCGGTACAATAATGAGGGTCTGCAGGCAGCAGTGAAGATGGTGGAGGGTCCTGGAGAGTGGGACAATAATGAGGGTCTGCAGGCAGCAGTGAAGCATGGTGGAGGGTCCTGGAGAGCGGTACAATAATGAGAGTCTGCAGTCAGCAGTGAAGCATGGGGAGGGTCCTGGATAGCGGTACAATAATGAGGGTCTGCAGGCAGCAGTGAAGATGGTGGAGGGTCCTGGAGAGTGGGACAATAATGAGGGTCTGCAGGCAGCAGTGAAGATGGTGGTGGGTCCTGGAGCGCGGTACAATAATGAGGGTCTGCAGGCAGCAGTGAAGATGGTGGTGGGTCCTGGAGGGCGGTACAATAATGAGCGTCTGCAGGCAGCAGTGAAGCATGGCGGAGGGTCCTGGAGAGCGGTACAATAATGAGGGTCTGCAGGCAGCAGTGAAGTATGGTGGAGGGTCCTGGAGAGCGGTACAATCATGAGGGTCTGCAGGCTGCAGTGAAGCATGGGGAGGGTCCAGGAGAGCGGTACAATAATGAGGGTCTGCAGGCAGCAGTGAAGCATGGTGGAGGGTCCTGGAGAGTGGTACAATAATGAGGGTCTGCAGGCAGCAGTGAAGATGGTGGAGGGTCCTGGAGAGTGGGACAATAATGAGGGTCTGCAGGCAGCAGTGAAGCATGGTGGAGGGTCCTGGAGAGCGGTACAATCATGAGGGTCTGCAGGCAGCAGTGAAGATGGTGGAGGGTCCTGGAGAGCGGTACAATAATGAGGGTCCGCAGACAGCAGTGAAGATGGTGGAGGGTCCTGGAGAGCGGTACAATAATGAGGGTCTGCAGGCAGCAGTGAAGATGGTGGAGGGTCCTGGAGAGTGGGACAATAATGAGGGTCTGCAGGCAGCAGTGAAGCATGGTGGAGGGTCCTGGAGAGCGGTACAATCATGAGGGTCTGCAGGCAGCAGTGAAGATGGTGGAGGGTCCTGGAGAGCGGTACAATAATGAGGGTCCGCAGACAGCAGTGAAGATGGTGGAGGGTCCTGGAGAGCGGTACAATAATGAGGGTCTGCAGGCAGCAGTGAAGATGGTGGAGGGTCCTGGAGAGTGGGACAATAATGAGGATTTGCAGGCAGCAGTGAAGATGGTGGTGGGTCCTGGAGAGCGGTACAATAATGAGGGTCTGCAGGCAGCAGTGAAGATGGTGGTGGGTCCTGGAGGGCGGTACAATAATGAGCGTCTGCAGGCAGCAGTGAAGCATGGCGGAGGGTCCTGGAGAGCGGTACAATAATGAGGGTCTGCAGGCAGCAGTGAAGTATGGTGGAGGGTCCTGGAGAGCGGTACAATAATGAGGGTCTGCAGGCTGCAGTGAAACATGGTGGAGGGTCCTGGAGAGCGGTACAATCATGAGGGTCTGCAGGCTGCAGTGAAGCATGGGGAGGGTCCAGGAGAGCGGTACAATAATGAGGGTCTGCAGGCAGCAGTGAAGCATGGTGGAGGGTCCTGGAGAGTGGTACAATAATGAGGGTCTGCAGGCAGCAGTGAAGATGGTGGAGGGTCCTGGAGAGTGGGACAATAATGAGGGTCTGCAGGCAGCAGTGAAGCATGGTGGAGGGTCCTGGAGAGCGGTACAATCATGAGGGTCTGCAGGCAGCAGTGAAGATGGTGGAGGGTCCTGGAGAGCGGTACAATAATGAGGGTCCGCAGACAGCAGTGAAGATGGTGGAGGGTCCTGGAGAGCGGTACAATAATGAGGGTCTGCAGGCAGCAGTGAAGATGGTGGAGGGTCCTGGAGAGCGGTACAATAATGAGGGTCCGCAGACAGCAGTGAAGATGGTGGAGGGTCCTGGAGAGCGGTACAATAATGAGGGTCTGCAGGCAGCAGTGAAGATGGTGGAGGGTCCTGGAGAGCGGTACAATAATGAGGGTCTGCAGGCAGCAGTGAAGATGGTGGAGGGTCCTGGAGAGTGGTACAATAATGAGGGTCTGCAGGCAGCAGTGAAGATGGTGGAGGGTCCTGGAGAGCGGTACAATAATGAGGGTCTGCAGGCAGCAGTGAAGATGGTGGAGGGTCCTGGAGAGTGGTACAATAATGAGGGTCTGCAGGCAGCAGTGAATCATGGTGGGTGGTCCTGGAGAGTGGGACAATAATGAGGGTCTGCAGGCAGCAGTGAAGATGGTGGAGGGTCCTGGCAAGTTTGGGGGCTGCATTTCAGCAAATGGAGTTGGGGATTTGGTCTGGATTATTGGTGCCCTCAATGCTGAGAAATACAGACAGATACTTATCCATCATGTGATACCATCAGGGAGGCGTCTGATTGGCTCCAAATGTATTCTACAGCAGTACAACGACCCCCAACATCCAACAAATGTCATTAAGAACTATCTACAGTGTAAAGAAGAACACGGAGCCCTGGAAGTGATGATGTGGCCCCCAGAGCCCTGATCTTTATGTCTGGGATCACATGAAGAGGATGTGAGGCAGCGACATCCACAGAAGATCTGTGATTAGTTCTCCAAGATGTGGAACAACCTCCCGGCCGAGTTCCTGCAAAAACTGTGCAAGTACCTAGAAGAATGGATGCTGTACTGAAGGCAAAGGGGGGTCACACTAAATATTAATGTGATTTAGATTTCTCTTCTGTTCATTCACTTTCTATTTTATTAATTGATTTAAAAAAAAAAAAAAACTATTAACACTTCTATTTTTGGAAACATTCTCACTGTGCAGCATTCACAGCTGCCTAAAACTTTTGCACAGTACTGTATGTATATATATATAATGATATTGTGCATGGTAGTGACTGACCGGTTGTCAAAGCCCCACCCCTTTTACTCGCATTTGTAAAATGACATTAGTCTGTGTATTATTAGGGGCTTCCTTTTGGTGATATTTCGGTTTTCTCCGCTGTAGTTGGTTTCTCAGTCGTCTCCATCACTAAGATGTGTGCGATCTCCTGCACTGCGACCAGCACCAGCTTCTCAGTGGCCTCCTCCTCCGTCTCCTGCTGCAGCAGCGATCTGTGTAACACCAGCGGCGGCGCCAGCATCAAGTCCAGCTATGCCGCCATCATCCTGGCACTGGGATCCATCCTGACAATCCTGAAGGGCTTAATGCTGTAACATGTGACGCCAGCGAAGAACATAGAAATAAAGGGATTATAACTCCAGTGTCGGACGATTCTTTACTCTTCTGTTAACCCATTAAGGACGCCGTCTAATTCAGACTTCAGGACGAAGCCCCAATTTTTTAATCTTGATGTGTCACTTTAAGTGGTAATATCTTATCCAAGTGATTCTGAGATTGTTTCAACGTGACACATTGTACATAAATTTGGTAGGAAATCTCTTCGATACATTTACTCTTCAATTATGAAAAAAAGAAATAAGACATTTCAAGAAAATGTGAAAAAATTTGCAGTTTGAAATCCTTTTCTTTTGAAATAATTTACAATACAACACAAATGAGTAAATATATACGGTTTACTTTATGTCTCCTTTGTGTAGGTCTCAGGGTTTTTTAATTTAATTAGTTCAGTAGCAATTTTTCCATTTCAAAATTTACAAAACCTCTTTTTATAGGCACCAATTCCGTTTTGAAGTGGCTTTAAGTGGCCTATATATATTAGAAACCCCTCAAATCACCCCATTTTGAAAACTGCACCCCTCAACGTATTTAAAACCGCATTCAGGCCGGGTTCCCACGTAGCGTAAACGCTGCAGAATATTCGCAACGGAATTCTGTGCGTAAATTCCGCAGCATTTACAGTAGCAGCAAAATGGATGAGATTTAAAGAATCTCCTGCCCGCGATGCGGAAAAAAAAACGTTAATAAATTGACCTGCGGTGCGGAATTTAATTCCATGTCAATTTATACTGCGTTTTCATTGATTTTCCGTTGTGGGTTTTCCCCATTGAAATCAATGTAGATGATTCCATCCAACTATCAATCAAACATCACATCTCAATACAACATGGAATCCTATTGGTCAAATCCGATGCCGACTCATCAATCAGAATATTAATTTCCCACATATATACCATGCCCAAACCTTACAGAAAAAGGCAGGAGTATTCATTGATTTTAAACATACTTTAATATTTGAAGAATTATATGTATTTGACCCAAAAGAGAGGTTCCTTGTGCCGGTATGCAAACGAAATAACCGAATATACACGATTCGCAATGCATATGCTCCGAACAGCAAGCAAATCAATTGTCTTAATAAAGTACTTAGGAAAATAAAAAAAAATACAAAAAGGCAGTTTCATGCTATGCGGCGATTTAATCTAATTTCAGATCCATTAATGCATACAACAGCGAAGCACGAGAGACCGTCCTCAACATTATTGTCATGTTACATAGTAACAATGTAATGACGGGGTGGGGAGACAGACAGGTGAGCCCTAATCTACCCGCCACTCAGTCCCTGCCTACTTGCAATGGCCCGTCCTAGGCGACGGCGTACAACTGGGCGACGGTCCCTACTCTCACTATGTGCACGACAGACAGACAGACAAGGGTACAAAGAAGCTAAGGGAAAAGGGGCAGATGCCCACGGCAACACCGTGAGCTATAAGAGTAGTGAACGAGCCGAGTCAAATCAGGAGTGTACGAGGTACCAAACGCAGAGCAAGAGAGTAGTCAGTAAAGCCAGGGTCAAAATGAAGCAGAGGACAAATAGTACAAGCAGCAGCAGCAGAGCCAGGAAACAAGCAGAATCACAGGCAAAGGAGGAGCAGGAAATGAAGGTATAAATAGACAGAGGGCGGGCGCTAGCTCCGTCTAGCCAGGCTGTGATAGGTTCTCCCACTCCTCAGCCTCCCAACCTGAGTGGTAGAAGAAGGAGTCACTCTATCAGACTTAGGAGCAGGTGCAGACTGACTAACCACGGGCGTCGACACAGAAGCTGTGTCTGGCAGATCCTTTCTGATACTTGGCGATGTCTTCATGCCAACGAAAAGGACGACACGTATTATTCTTCTCCACATAGAACATACACAAGAATAGACTATTGTCTCACAGATAAAAATTCTCTACAGCTATGCCCTGAGGTCACGAGGGGTCTGTGGACCCACTGGGCCGTACCACCTTGGCGGTAAGGCAGCTGGCCAACAGGGCGCAGGTGAGAGTCTATAGTTCGTATAGGTACCTGTGGCAGCTCAGACAGCAGCAGGCAGACGTCAGGCAAGGTGAAGCAGGTCAGACGTGGATGCAGCACGACACGACTTTGGCACAGCTCAGTCCTCGACCAGGAAGGTATGGAATGCAAGGAACAGGAACAGGTACAAGGAATACACAACAAAGCTCCGGTGTGGGAGGATGGGGCTGGAACCTTCGTATAGCCCAGGGTGCTCTGAAGCAATCAGCTCAACTACCAACATGCGTGCGCCCTGGCTTCTCAAGTCTGGACTGAGCTCGTGAGCGCACCCTGGTGGTCACTGTGGAGCAGGACGTCCGTATGTGCAGACATCTCTTGAGAGAAGGGCATTAACTGGGTGGAAGGAGTTCGTGGTCAGCGACCTAGGACGTTACACGCTGAGGTCAAGATAGGTGACGTTACTCGGTCTGATCATTCACCTTTAGTTATAAAAATGAATGAACCTCATATTCCACAAATAGAGAATGTTTGGAGACTCAACAACTTTCTACTAGCCCATACAGAAACCCAGAAACTCATTCAGAAAGAGATCAAGGACTTCTTCGCACTCAATGCCACACCTGAAATCAGTGCATTTACTCTCTGGAACGCTCATAAGGCGTAACTACCGGGTATTTTTATTAAAATATCAGCATTCCACAGTAAAAAAAGGAAAAAACAATTGGATGACATTTCCACAGAACTGAGAAGTCTAGAAACGCAACAAAAAAGTAACCCATCATTTCTTACCCACCAAAAATAAAGAGACAAACTCAGATCATTACTACTATACAAACATGAACATAACATGAAATACCACGGCCTAAACAATAAAGCCAACGCCTTCATGGCCAAAAGAGTTCAAATAAACAGATGAAAACTAAAATTGCCCATTGATCTCACCGATCACATCTAACAAAATTCTTAATCCTTAATAAATAGCAGATGATTTTGGATTATTACTCATCGTTATATAACTTAACATCCGACCCTACAATTTCACAACCAACTACTGAAAATATTCAACAATTTCTTGACAAAGTCAATCTTCCTACTTTATCCAACGATCAACTGAATAACCTAAACAACCAATCACAAACCTAGAAATTCTCAGCGCTGTCACAACACTCAAAAGATCTAACGCCCCAGGCCCAGATGGCCGTACAAATGGATACGATACGACCTTCAAAGACAAACTTTCCCCTCGCATGGAAACCTTGTTTAATGAAGCAATGCCGTCAGGATCATCTCCTAAAGAACTGCTTCTAGCTCCAATTACAACCGTCCCGAAACCTAATAAAGAGCCGACTTTAATCACCAATTATAGACCCATCTCTGCTAAATGGAGACATTGAACTCTATGCAAAAACTCTATCACGTAGATTGGAAACTATACTGGCTGGTCTGATAAACCCGGACCAAGTGGGCTTCATTAAGGCAGGTTCATACGTGGCGGAATTGCAGGGGAATTCTCCAGCGGCCGTTTTTTACATTTGTTTCAATAAATTTTTAGGCAAGTTAGTGCAGACGTTGCGGAAAACTCCGCTGCGGACTATAGGCTGCGGACCATAGGCTGCGGACCATAGGCTGCGGACCATAGGCTGCGGACCATAGGCTGCGGTGCGTAATTTTCCCTCCCAGCATGCACGGTCTGTTGTGGAGAAGAAGCAGAATTTCACTGCGGATTTCGGTCTGTGCAATGCAAAAACTGAATTCTGTGGCGCGTCCGCTGTGATATCTGCAACGTCTGAATTACCTATCAAATATGCAAATGGTGGTGCAGATTCGTTGCGTAATTGCCCCAAATCTGCACCAACATTTGCAGCGGAAAAACTCCGCCACGTCTGAACATGCCCTTAAAAAGAGACAAGCATCTGATGCTACAAGACGATGTATTGACATAATAGATCGGGTGGAGGGGAATTGATCGCCCTCCCTGCTCTTATCTTTAGATGCAGAGAAGGCGTTTGATAGAATAAACTGGACATCTACTTTTCAGACTCTAGAAAGGTTTGGGTTTCATGGCCTGATCTTACAAGCAATCAAAGCACTATACCCTAACCCCTCAGCGAGGGATATTTGACATATCCAATGGCACAAGCCAAGGATGGCCTCTTTCCCCTTTAACATTTGTATCCGTAATAGAACTCATAAGATCACACACTCAAATACAAGGTGCACAAATCAATAATTCTTCTCATAAAATTGGCTTATTTGCCGATGACATTATAATAGCCCTGAGAAATCCATGATCTTCCCTCCAAACTGTATCAGAAACAATCAAGATCTTTATCTCCATCTCTTACTACAAGGTCAATGATAATAAATCATCACTTCTAGGGTTAAACTTACAACCGCAAATGAAGGACATTATAACCCATTCCTCTCCATGTAAATGGCACGATCAATCGATCCCATATCTCGGTATAGAACTAACCTCGTCAATCAAGGCCTTGATTGATAAGAACTTTAAGCCTCTAATTGTTCAAATTCAGAAAGATTTCGATCATATGAGTAAATCTGAACCCTCCTGGCGTGGTAGAATTGCGTTATATAAAATGACGACCTTACCTGTTATACTATATAAATTACGAACAATTCCCATTCTTATCCCCCTCCATATAATAAACCAACCACATAAACAAATGTCTAACTTTATCTGGTCGGACAAAAAAGGATAGCTTTAAAAACGATGTCACAACATAAATCTGATGGAGGTTTTAGTGTTCCTGTAATGGCGGGGTAGGGAGACAGACAGGTGAGCCCTAATCTACCCGCCACTCAGTCCCTGCCTACTTGCAACGGCCCGTCCTAAGCGACGGGGTACAACTGGGCGATGGTCCCTACGCTCACTAAGTGCACGACAGACAAACAGACAAGGGTACACAGAAGATAAGGGAAATGGGGCTGTTGCCCACGGCAACCCCGTGAGCAACAAGAATAGTGAACGAGCCGAGTCAAACCAGGAGTGTACAAGGTACCAAACGCAGAGCAGGAGAATAGTCAGTCAAGCCAGGGTCAATATGAAGCAGAAGACAAGTAGTAAGCAGCAGCAGTAGAGCCAGGAAACAGACTGAAAGAATCACAGGCAAAGGAGGAGCAGGAAGTGAAGGTATAAATAGACAGAGGGCGGGAGCTAGCTCCGTCTGGCCAGGCTGTGATAGGCTCTCCCACTCCTCAGCCTCCCCGACTGATTGGTGGAAGAAGGGGTCACTCGACCAGACTTAGGAGCAGGTGTAGAGTGAGTAACCACGGGCATCGACACAGAAGCTGTGTCAGGCAGATCCTTTACAGTTCCGAATCTGAAGTTATATCACCATGCTGCCATACTAGACCAACTCAGAGAATGGCGGCTCCCAAAGCTGCCCTAGGAGTAGATAACTTCAAAAATATACTGTACACAAAAGCCATGAAATATAGGCCGGAACACGGCTCCACAATTACAGTACGCGCTACTTTACAAATTTGGAACAATTTTACTAAATCTTGCCACCAAAATAGAGAGAATCCCATTCCTAATCTTGAATGACTTTCTTCCAGATCTAGACATAAACAGCCGGATAAACGCAGGGTTAACACATATAGATGATCTATGTGCGGAGAATAATCGCTGTTGCTTCTCTGACTTATCATTCCGATACAAACGAGATAAAACTAAATTCTACAAATTTCGACAAATAAGAACGATTATAAGAGAAATTCCAAAGCCATGACTCTCCCTACCTGTGCCGGCTTCTACGTACTTAAATAACCAATTAAAGGAATCACCGCGTGTTATCAGACTGGTTCCCAATCACTTACATTTGAAAATCAAACACATAAATCGAAATGGCCGAGAGATCTGAACGGCCAATTTACACTAATCATCAAGAATTATATTATAGAATATTCTATAGATGGAATCTCACTCCATATAAACTTTCCAGAATATATAGTGATGCATCGCCCCAATGTTGGAGAGGTTGTAACCCTTTGGGATCCGTACTTCACATATTTTGGGAATGTCCTTTATTATTAACCTTTTGGCAATCAGTTAGCGATTACAACTCAAAATATCATCCTACGGAACTTGGGTGACTACGGCTTGGGATTGATGTTATTCCCAAATAATTCCAAATTGTAATATGTCATATTTTAATATCTGCCACATCAGCTGTAGCCTTCAGATGGAAAACACGTAACGTCCCGACCGTCACAGACATACAATATGTCCGGACTCCAGCAGAATGTAATGCTCGACTTCTTCCATAATTTCATGTTCAATACAAGGCCCCAAAATGTGACCATCTCCGCTGCATCTACGGGGTCCGCTTGTGGGGTTCTGCATAAATTTCACTGGCATTTATGGATATAAATTGTTAAAAAAACCATCATACTTAAAAAAAGTCCAGCTCCCGTGAACCGTCCCGAAATATATATAATGTAAAATTCATGTAACCGTATAAGGCCCCCGGCACACCGCCGGTAAGTACAGGCACGGACGGCCGTGGACAGTCACCCCCATTATCAGGGGCGTAACTAGGAAAGACTGGGCCCCATAGCAATCTCTTAACCAGGGCCCCCCCCCCCCCCGGGTGCCACAAGCAGCCCCCCTTATAAATACTGCCCCCTGTAGAATGTGCCATACAGCCCCCCTCCCTTGTGTATACTGCCACACAGCCCCCCTCCCTTGTGTATACTGCCACACAGCCCCCCTTTTTGTATAGTGCCACACAGCCCCCCCCCCCTTGTGTATAGTGCCACACAGCCCCCCCCCTTGTGTATAGTGCCACACAGCCCCCCCCTTGTGTATAGTGCCACACAGCCCCCCCCCCTTGTGTGTAGTGCCACAAGGCAATGACGCATCCGAGAAAGTTGTATCAGCCAGGGAGATGTCACCCAAACATGGAAGAGTGGGGTTGGAGGCCGGACTATGTGACTCTTCAGGATAGCGGCACCGCCCCATGACCCTCTAATGAGTAATTAGCATAAAGTGTGCGTCGTTTTAAAAGAGGATTTTAAGGATTTTGCTGCATCTGAAAAAAACATACAGGGAATGTTTGGAAATATTTTCAGGTCATGTATTACCGCATGGAGGCGGTTCAAGGGGTTAAAACTATCTGACAGATTCCTATTAAATATAAAATTTCATCTGCCCTGCAATTTTGTTATTATAAATATATCCTATATAATTACAGCTCCAGAACCAAGCTCTGACATATATACAGTACTATAACTAAGCTCTGACATATATACAGTACTATAACTAAGCTCTGACATATATACAGCACTATAACTAAGCTCTGACATATATACAGCACTATAACTAAGCTCTGACATATATACAGCACTATAACTAAGCTCTGACATATATACAGCACTATAACTAAGCTCTGACATATATACAGCACTATAACTAAGCTCTGACATATATACAGCACTATAACTAAGCTCTGACATATATACAGCACTATAACTAAGCTCTGACATATATACAGCACTATAACTAAGCTCTGACATATATACAGCACTATAACTAAGCTCTGACATATATACAGCACTATAACTAAGCTCTGACATATATACAGCACTATAACTAAGCTCTGACATATATACAGCACTATAACTAAGCTCTGACATATATACAGCACTATAACTAAGCTCTGACATATATACAGCACTATAACTAAGCTCTGACATATATACAGCACTATAACTAAGCTCTGACATATATACAGCACTATAACTAAGCTCTGACATATATACAGTACTATAACTAAGCTCTGACATATATACAGCACTATAACTAAGCTCTGACATATATACAGCACTATAACTAAGCTCTGACATATATACAGCACTATAACTAAGCTCTGACATATATACAGCACTATAACTAAGCTCTGACATATATACAGCACTATAACTAAGCTCTGACATATATACAGCACTATAACTAAGCTCTGACATATATACAGCACTATAACTAAGCTCTGACATATATACAGCACTATAACTAAGCTCTGACATATATACAGCACTATAACCAAGCTCTGACATATATACAGCACTATAACTAAGCTCTGACATATATACAGCACTATAACTAAGCTCTGACATATATACAGCACTATAACTAAGCTCTGACATATATACAGCACTATAACTAAGCTCTGACATATATACAGCACTATAACTAAGCTCTGACATATATACAGCACTATAACTAACCTCTGACATATATACAGTACTATAACTAAGCTCTGACATATATACAGCACTATAACTAAGCTCTGACATATATACATCACTATAACTAAGCTCTGACATATATACAGCACTATAACTAAGCTCTGACATATATACAGCACTATAACTAAGCTCTGACATATATACAGCACTATAACTAAGCTCTGACATATATACAGTACTATAACTAAGCTCTGACATATATACAGCACTATAACTAAGCTCTGACATATATACAGCACTATAACTAAGCTCTGACATATATACAGTACTATAACTAACCTCTGACATATATACAGCACTATAACTAAGCTCTGACATATATACAGCACTATAACTAAGCTCTGACATATATACAGCACTATAACTAAGCTCTGACATATATACAGCACCATAACTAAGCTCTGACATATATACAGCACTATAACTAAGCTCTGACATATATACAGCACTATAACTAACCTCTGACATATATACAGCACTATAACTAACCTCTGACATATATACAGCACTATAACTAAGCTCTGACATATATACAGCACTATAACTAAGCTCTGACATATATACAGCACTATAACTAACCTCTGACATATATACAGCACTATAACTAAGCTCTGACATATATACAGCACTATAACTAAGCTCTGACATATATACAGCACTATAACTAAGCTCTGACATATATACAGCACTATAACTAAGCTCTGACATATATACAGTACTATAACTAAGCTCTGACATATATACAGTACTATAACTAACCTCTGACATATATACAGCACTATAACTAACCTCTGACATATATACAGCACTATAACTAAGCTCTGACATATATACAGCACTATAACTAAGCTCTGACATATATACAGCACTATAACTAAGCTCTGACATATATACAGTACTATAACTAAGCTCTGACATATATACAGTACTATAACTAAGCTCTGACATATATACAGCACTATAACTAAGCTCTGACATATATACAGTACTATAACTAAGCTCTGACATATATACAGCACTATAACTAAGCTCTGACATATATACAGCACTATAACTTACCTCTGACATATATACAGCACTATAACTAACTCTGACATATATACAGCACTATAACTAAGCTCTGACATATATACAGCACTATAACTAAGCTCTGACATATATACAGCACTATAACTAAGCTCTGACATATATACAGTACTATAACTAAGCTCTGACATATATACAGCACTATAACTAAGCTCTGACATATATACAGCACTATAACTAACCTCTGACATATATACAGCACTATAACTAAGCTCTGACATATATACAGTACTATAACTAAGCTCTGACATATATACAGCACTATAACTAAGCTCTGACATATATACAGCACTATAACTAAGCTCTGACATATATACAGCACTATAACTAAGCTCTGACATATATACAGCACTATAACTAAGCTCTGACATATATACAGCACTATAACTAAGCTCTGACATATATACAGCACTATAACTAAGCTCTGACATATATACAGCACTATAACTAAGCTCTGACATATATACAGCACTATAACTAAGCTCTGACATATATACAGCACTATAACTAAGCTCTGACATATATACAGCACTATAACTAACCTCTGACATATATACAGCACTATAACTAAGCTCTGACATATATACAGCACTATAACTAAGCTCTGACATATATACAGTACTATAACTAACCTCTGACATATATACAGTACTATAACTAAGCTCTGACATATATACAGCACTATAACTAAGCTCTGACATATATACAGCACTATAACTAAGCTCTGACATATATACAGCACTATAACTAAGCTCTGACATATATACAGCACTATAACTAAGCTCTGACATATATACAGCACTATAACTAAGCTCTGACATATATACAGCACTATAACTAAGCTCTGACATATATACAGTACTATAACTAAGCTCTGACATATATACAGTACTATAACTAACCTCTGACATATATACAGTACTATAACCAAGCTCTGACATATATACAGCACTATAACTAAGCTCTGACATATATACCGCACTATAACCAAGCTCTGACATATATACAATACTATAACTAACCTCTGACATATATACAGTACTATAACCAAGCTCTGACATATATACAGCACTATAACTAAGCTCTGACATATATACAGCACTATAACTAAGCTCTGACATATATATAATACTATAACTAAGCTCTGACATATATACAGCACTATAACTAAGCTCTGACATATATACAGCACTATAACTAAGCTCTGACATATATACAGTACCACAACCAAGCTCAGTACATAAATACAGCACTAGAACAAAGCTAAGTACATATATACAGCACCACAACCAAGATCAGTACATATATACAGCACCAGAACAAAGCTCAGTACATATATACATCAGAACAAAGCTCAGTACATATATACAACATCAGAACAAAGGTCTGACATATATACAGTACCAGAACCAAGCTCAGTACATAAATACAGTAACAGAACCAAGCTCAGTACATACTGTATATACAGCACCAAAACCAATCTCATACGTATATACAGCTCCAGAACCAAGCTCAGTACATAAATACAGCACCAGAACCAATACAGCTCAATTTAGGGCAACCCCTGCCGTATAGGCGTGTACGGCGTAAAACTACAGCTCCCAGTATGGCCTGAACAATGCTGGGAGTGTCTGTTTCACCCAAAAAAAATATCATACCACCCATCATCTCGCTGCAGATCATACAGTAACTACATTACTGATTTGTGGCAGAATAAACATTTACATTAAGTGACTCACCGGTGACGTCTCAGATTCTAGTTCTTTTCTTCTCCCTCCGGTCCAGACCTCTATGATGGCTTTCTAACGGCCGCGACCCATTTCTGCAGTTTTCCGCTCAGATGTCTTCAGCTTCTCACATTTAAAACATTTCTGCACCAATAAACAAAGTTAAAATTCTCAACACCTCTAAATATAATAAAGCGCCATACACTGCACCTCTAATTATAATAGCACCATACACTGACCCTGATAATAATCGTACCATACACTGTCACACACACACACACACACACACACACACACACCGTGCCCCCTGTAGATAATGACACCCATAGAGCCTCTGTAGATAGTGACCTACATAGAAGCACCTGTAGATAGTGTCCCACATATGCACTCCAGAGCTTGCAAGGCAATAGTGCTAACCACTGAGCCACCGTGCTGCCCTACATATAGCTTCCCCTATAGACATTGCTCCACGTATAGCCCACCTCTGTAGATAGTCTCACATATAGCTCCCCCTGTATATAGTGTTCCACATATAGCCCACCCCTATAGAAAGTGCCTTAAAAATAGCTCCCCTATAGATAGTGCTCTACATATAGCCCACCCTGTATAGTCTCACATATAGCTCCCCCTGTATAAGGTACCCCGCATATAGACCCCCCTGTAGATAGTGCCCCACATCCCCACATAAAGACCCCCCTGTAGACAGTGGCCCACATATAGACCCCCCTGTATATAGCGGCCCACATCCCCACATATAGACCCCCCTGTATATAGTGGCCCACATATAGACCACACTTGTAAATAGTGGCCCAAATATAGACCCCACTGTATATAGTGCCCCACATCCCCACATATAGACCCCGCTGTATATAGTGCCCCACATCCCCACATATAGACCCCGCTGTATATAGTGCCCCACATCCCCACATATAGACCCCCCTGTATATAGTGGCCCACATATAGACCCCCCTGTATATAGTGCCCCACATCCCCACATATAGACCCTGCTGTATATAGTGCCCCACATCCCCACATATAGACCCCGCTGTATATAGTGCACAACATATAGACCCCCCTGTATATAGTGCCCCACATCCCCACATATAAACCCCGCTGTATATAGTGCACAACATATAGACCCCCCTGTATATAGTGCCCCACATACACACATAAAGACCCCCCTGTAGACAGTGGCCCACATATAGACCCCCCTGTATATAGCGGCCCACATCCCCACATATAGACCCCCCCCTGTATATAGTGGCCCACATATAGACCACACTTGTAAATAGTGGCCCAAATATAGACCCCCCTGTATATAGTGCCCCACATCCCCACATATAGACCCCGCTGTATATAGTGCCCCACATCCCCACATATAGACCCCCCTGTGTATAGTGCCCCACATCCCCACATATAGACCCCGCTGTATATAGTGCCCCACATCCCCACATATTGACCCCCCTGTATATAGTGCCCCACATCCCCACATATAGACCCCGCTGTATATAGTGCCCCACATCCCCACATATAGACCCCCCTGTATACAGTGCCCCACATCCCCACATATAGACCCCCCTGTGTATAGTGCCCCACATCCCCACATATAGACTCCGCTGTATATAGTGCCCCACATCCCCACATATAGACCCCCCTGTATATAGTGCCCCACATCCCCACATATAGACCCCGCTGTATATAGTGCCCCACATATAGACCCCGCTGTATATAGTGCCCCACATCCACACATATAGACCCCGCTGTATATAGTGCCCCACATCCCCACATATAGACCCCCCTGTATACAGTGCCCCACATCCCCACATATAGACCCCCCTGTGTATAGTGCCCCACATCCCCACATATAGACCCCGCTGTATATAGTGCCCCACATCCCCACATATAGACCCCCCTGTATATAGTGCCCCACATCCCCACATATAGACCCCGCTGTATATAGTGCCCCACATCCCCACATATAGACCCGCTGTATATAGTGCCCCACATCCCCACATATAGACCCCCCTGTATATAGTGCCCCACATCCACACATATAGACCCCCCTGTATATAGTGCCCCACATATAGACCCCGCTGTATATAGTGCCCCACATCCCCACATATAGACCCCCCCTGTATATAGTGCCCCACATCCCCACATATAGACCCCGCTGTATATAGTGCCCCACATCCCCACATATAGACCCGCTGTATATAGTGCCCCACATCCACACATATAGACCCCGCTGTATATAGTGCCCCACATCCCCACATATAGACCCCCCTGTATATAGTGCCCCACATCCACACATATAGACCCCCCTGTATATAGTGCCCCACATATAGACCCCGCTGTATATAGTGCCCCACATCCCCACATATAGACCCCCCTGTATATAGTGCCCCACAACCACACATATAGACCCCGCTGTATATAGTGGCCCACATATAGACAACCCACCCCTCCCCTGTAGATAGAGCTCCCACTATAGATAATGCCACTCACAGTTTTATGAGAAAAAAAACAAAAACCCACGCTGTTGGCTGGCGATGCAGATCTGCTCTCTTCTGTGCGGGTCTGCAGGAGCTGAACGACGCATCGTTCAATGACGCTAATTGGCGGGGCAGAATGACTTGCCCCGTCAATCAGCGCCTTTCAAGCACGGAAGCGGCGCGATTACATCATCACGCCGCCAGCCAATCAGCGTCATTGTAAGGCACTGAATGGTCGGGCATGTTCCAGCCATTCAGCGCTAATGCATGTATTTGGCTGTCGCTAGCACCGGGGCCCCCTCCGGTGCTAGCGACGCCTACGGGCATGAGAGGGCCAGTGTCGCCCGGCCTATACTTTTTGGAGACTCGGCGGTGCTGGCCCCATAGTAACGGCAATACTGCTGTAGTAACGGCTGCTAGCGGCGCCACCAGGCATATTGGGGGGCGTGTCGGCTGGCGGCACGGGCCCCCTCAAGCCACGGGCCCCATAGCAGCCGCTACGGCTGCTACCGTGGTAGTTACGCCACTGCCCATTATAAAGTTTGGGAGCACGGTCCGCAAATTCAAAAAATAGGACATGTCCGATTTTTTGCGGGTCATTTCTACAGCCCGGACACCTTCCTATAAATATACGGGAATGTGTCCGTGAACCATATAGATTAATGTATCCGTGTTCTGATCCGCAATTACAGATCTGTAATTGCAGATAAAAATTCCGGTCGTATGCATGGGGCCAAACCGATGCGTGAGGATGGCTGCTCACCTGAATATCCGTCAGTACAGCTTTCCATAATGGCATACAATCCACTTGCTTCCTTACTTTAATGCTTTGCTTATGTGTCAGTCTATACTGCACTTCTGACATTCTATTCCTCAAACGGAAATCTAAGGGCTCCCAGATGAACGGCATGGGATGATATTAACCCTGTGATTATCTGCTGTATCTGTGAGCGCTCAGTTCCCAGCCTCAGTAAACAGCATACACAGGTATTACTGTTACCGGCAGGTATATATCAGTTACATGATAAGTTGTGGTCGCTGCGGTTGTTTGCAGGAAATGGCAGATAACAGAGAAACAGCGGGTGAGGATGTGATCGTGTTTGTCGGGTAAATAAAGGCGCAGGTCGTGTCACTTATGCTGCGAAAACTGAAACAATGGCGACTCTCCAAGACAAATCTCACTTCAATATAATGGCTGCAAAACTGTCAAGGTGCGGTGATCAGTGCTGGGTCTATGCTGTATATACAGGTGATGATGTGACATGTCAGGTGTGGTGATCAGTGCTGGGTCTATGCTGTATATACAGGTGATGATGTGACATGTCAGGTGTGGTGATCAGTGCTGGGTCTATGCTGTATATACAGGTGATGATGTGACATGTCAGGTGTGGTGATCAGTGCTGGGTCTATGCTGTATATACAGGTGATGATGTGACATGTCAGGTGTGGTGATCAGTGCTGGGTCTATACTGTATATACAGGTGATGATGTGACATGTCAGGTGTAGTGATCAGTGCTGGGTCTATGCTGTATATACAGGTGATGATGTGACATGTCTGGTGTAGTGATCAGTGCTGGGTCTATGCTGTATATACAGGTGATGATGTGACATGTCAGGTGCGGTGATCAGTGCTGGGTCTATACTGTATATACAGGTGATGATGTGACATGTCAGGTGTGGTGATCAGTGCTGGGTCTATGCTGTATATACAGGTGATGATGTGACATGTCAGGTGAGGTGATCAGTGCTGGGTCTATGCTGTATATACAGGTGATGATGTGACATGTCAGGTGTGGTGATCAGTGCTGGGTCTATGCTGTATATACGGGTGATGATGTGACATGTGAGGTGTGGTGATCAGTGCTGGGTCTATGCTGTATATACAGGTGATGATGTGACATGTCAGGTGTGGTGATCAGTGCTGGGTCTATGCTGTATATACAGGTGATGATGTGACATGTCAGGTGTGGTGATCAGTGCTGGGTCTATACTGTATATACAGGTGATGATGTGACATGTCAGGTGTAGTGATCAGTGCTGGGTCTATGCTGTATATACAGGTGATGATGTGACATGTCTGGTGTAGTGATCAGTGCTGGGTCTATACTGTATATACAGGTGATGATGTGACATGTCAGGTGTAGTGATCAGTGCTGGGTCTATGCTGTATATACAGGTGATGATGTGACATGTCAGGTGTAGTGATCAGTGCTGGGTCTATGCTGTATATACAGGTGATGATGTGACATGTCAGGTGTGGTGATCAGTGCTGGGTCTATGCTGTATATACAGGTGATGATGTGACATGTCAGGTGTAGTGATCAGTGCTGGGTCTATACTGTATATACAGGTGATGATGTGACATGTCAGGTGTGGTGATCAGTGCTGGATCTATGCTGTATATACAGGTGATGATGTGACATGTCAGGTGTGGTGATCAGTGCTGGGTCTATGCTGTATATACGGGTGATGATGTGACATGTCAGGTGTGGTGATCAGTGCTGGGTCTATGCTGTATATACGGGTGATGATGTGACATGTCAGGTGTGGTGATCAGTGCTGGGTCTATGCTGTATATACGGGTGATGATGTGACATGTCAGGTGTGGTGATCAGTGCTGGGTCTATGCTGTATATACGGGTGATGATGTGACATGTCAGGTGTGGTGATCAGTGCTGGGTCTATGCTGTATATACAGGTGATGATGTGACATGTCAGGTGTAGTGATCAGTGCTGGGTCTATACTGTATATACAGGTGATGATGTGACATGTCAGGTGTAGTGATCAGTGCTGGGTCTATACTGTATATACAGGTGATGATGTGACATGTCAGGTGTAGTGATCAGTGCTGGGTCTATACTGTATATACAGGTGATGATGTGACATGTCATGTGTGGTGATCAGTGCTGGGTCTATACTGTATATACAGGTGATGATGTGACATGTCAGGTGTAGTGATCAGTGCTGGGTCTATGCTGTATATACAGGTGATGATGTGACATGTCAGGTGTAGTGATCAGTGCTGGGTCTATGCTGTATATACAGGTGATGATGTGACATGTCAGGTGTAGTGATCAGTGCTGGGTCTATGCTGTATATACGGGTGATGATGTGACATGTCAGGTGTGGTGATCAGTGCTGGGTCTATACTGTATATACAGGTGATGATGTGACATGTCAGGTGTAGTGATCAGTGCTGGGTCTATGCTGTATATACAGGTGATGATGTGACATGTCAGGTGTAGTGATCAGTGCTGGGTCTATGCTGTATATACGGGTGATGATGTGACATGTCAGGTGTGGTGATCAGTGCTGGGTCTATGCTGTATATACAGGTGATGATGTGACATGTCAGGTGTGGTGATCAGTGCTGGGTCTATACTGTATATACAGATGATGTGACATGTCAGGTGTGGTGATCAGTGTTGGGTCTATGCTGTATATACAGGTGATGATGTGACATGTCAGGTGTGGTGATCAGTGCTGGGTCTATGCTGTATATACAGGTGATGATGTGACATGTCAGGTGTAGTGATCAGTGCTGAGTCTATGCTGTATATACAGGTGATGATGTGACATGTCAGGTGTGGTGATCAGTGCTGGGTCTATGCTGTATATACAGGTGATGATGTGACATGTCAGGTGTGGTGATCAGTGCTGGGTCTATGCTGTATATACAGATGATGATGTGACATGTCAGGTGTGGTGATCAGTGCTGGGTCTATGCTGTATATACAGGTGATGATGTGACATGTCTGGTGAGGTGATCAGTGCTGGGTCTATGCTGTATATACAGGTGATGATGTGACATGTCAGGTGTAGTGATCAGTGCTGGGTCTATGCTGTATATACAGGTGATGATGTGACATGTCAGGTGAGGTGATCAGTGCTGGGTCTATGCTGTATATACAGGTGATGATGTGACATGTCAGGTGTGGTGATCAGTGCTGGGTCTATGCTGTATATACAGGTGATGATGTGACATGTCAGGTGTGGTGATCAGTGCTGGGTCTATGCTGTATATACAGGTGATGATGTGACATGTCAGGTGTGGTGATCAGTGCTGGGTCTATGCTGTATATACAGGTGATGATGTGACATGTCAGGTGTAGTGATCAGTGCTGGGTCTATACTGTATATACAGGTAATGATGTGACATGTCAGGTGTGGTGATCAGTGCTGGGTCTATACTGTATATACAGGTGATGATGTGACATGTCAGGTGTAGGTGATCAGTGCTGGGTCTATGCTGTATATACAGGTGATGATGTGACATGTCAGGTGTAGTGATCAGTGCTGGGTTTATACTGTATATACAGGTAATGATGTGACATGTCAGGTGTGTGATCAGTGCTGGGTCTATGCTGTATATACAGGTGATGATGTGACATGTCAGGTGTTGTGATCAGTGCTGGGTCTATACTGTATATACAGGTGATGATGTGACATGTCAGGTGTAGTGATCAGTGCTGGGTCTATGCTGTATATACAGGTGATGATGTGACATGTCAGGTGTGGTGATCAGTGCTGGGTCTATGCTGTATATACAGGTGATACGCACTCGCTGGGTCTATACTGGTATATACAGGGTGATGATGTGACATGTCCAGGTGTAGTGAATCAGTGCTGGGTCTATGCTGTATATACAGGTGATGAATGTGAACATGTCAGGTGTGGTGATCAGGCTGGGTTTATGCCTGTATATACAGGTGAT
>NW_027463965.1:0-107427 GCF_050947455.1 Rhinoderma darwinii
ACATCATTGACTCCAGTCTGGACAGTCTGCAGAGCATGTTCAGTGGCCACAACTTCAGCATGGACACCAGCGCCTTCCTGGACGTGAGTCCCACCTGCTCATATTCCTGCCCCTCCCCCACCCCTCATCCGTCTGACCTGCAGCTTCTCTTCTTGCAGCTCTTCAGTCCTTCCCTGACGATCCCGGACCTTCCCCTCTCCGACCTGGACTCCAGTCTGGCCAGTGTGAGTGTGTGCCCTGATACCCGCTGTCACCTGGGCGTCCACATGCAGTGCCATGTCCAGTGATGGTTGGGGGGGGTCTCTGAGGGGTGGGTCGCTGGGGCGCAGCTTGTGGATGCATTGGGTCACAGATGATGCTATTTTGTGTCATGGACAGTCGGATGTCTCTACCATACAGGGGGGGGCGGCGGTAATGTCACACTGTGGGTAGAACTACTGCAGGGTGTGAAGTGCTCTGATATAAATGACTCCACCATCCAGCGGTGATCTCCAGGATTCCGGGGCTGACGATGGTGTTGTCATATGCACATCCCCTGTGTTGGTTTTATGTGTGTAGAGAACATTGACCCCCCCCCCCCCCCCCCCCCGCATCTACAGCGCTATGTGAGTGCATCCTAGATTAATAGTAGCGGGGGTCCCTCATTAGAGACCGCCGGCACCCATCAGAGAGCAGATGCTTGGAGCATCTCTGGGGGACCCCCGCATGTCCTGTGTGGTCTTTATATAGGGGAGCGTGTTCAGGTGACAGAGGACGGGCTGTGCGGCTGTCAGTACAGGGGTCACTGCTGCCTCTTGAACCCCGTTTAATGTTGGGGTGTGAGGTAGAAGGACGTGGTGATGCCGTGAGCCGCACTGATGACTCATGTGTTTGTGGCCATAGATCCAGGAATTGTTATCCTCGCAGGATCAGAAGGAGACGGAGGGCGGTGCTGCGGGGGCAGGTAAGGTCGGGGGCCCCTGTACATTATGGGGTGTCTCACTTTGTGTCCGGCTCCGTTATTGACCTTTATTCTTGTCCACAGGGAAGCAGCTGGTCCAGTACACGGCGCAGCCAATGATCCTGATGAACTCGCCCAGCTCGGACCTCCCGATCCTGCTGGAGCTGTCCAAGGATGAGACGGGCGATCACCCGGAGGACCCCTCCTTCTCTCTGCTGTCATGGGACTCACAGAACAAGTCCAGGGATTCTGGGATCTCTTAGAGGACGTGTTTAGGGCCGTGGCATCGCAGTCTTGAGAGGCGCTCTCCCCAGGTCTTTTCTTCTGAGCGGGGGCTGGACACCACATTGTTTGCTGTGACACCCGGCTCTGAACTTGCGTCTGGGCACTCGGCGGGTTCTATTCTAATCCCATGTAACCTCCGTCTGTCTCCAGTGAGACCTGGGACTTCTGTCCCTGGTGGGGGTCCGTCCCAGGAGATGCTTGTTTGCTATGCAGGTGGTTTGGGGTGGCCGTCCCTGCTACCCATCTACCCTGCTCTGATCATACATAGTGACGGGCCGGGCTGGCAGTACCTCAGGGTCTCTTAGACTTACAATCCCGCCATCTTTGCCATCTGGCAGGCTGTCTCCAGGCTGCCGGTCCTTCTGTTGAGGCGGCGTCCAGGTCGCTATGACCGCCCGTCTTACATTTACTACTTCCCGCTTCATTGCTCTCTGATTGGTCTCTGCTGTCACCGCCACGTGCGAACTCAGGAAGCGGCTGTCCCATCATGCTCTCTGGTAGTGTCGTCATTGGTCCTGCTGGTGACTCGGGGCTTCTGATACTTTATAGGGCAGGAGTAAGTAGGTTGGGGTGCAGGACATGGGTGGTTATATAGGCTTGGGACCACTCTTATGTAAGGGACGCCCATATAGATTGGAGATGAGCAAGTGACGGTACATAGCAATAAGGCGGCAGGGCACTGGGGTCAACGCTGGGTGTCGTTATAGAGCGTCACCAGGATAAAGTCACAGGAAGTTATTGTTGGGGGGGGGTCACTGGGCCATCAGAGGTGTTCTGTAAAAGTCAGGGACCGGAGCTCCAGGGGCCACACTTCTCCGCTTAGTTTGTGTCCTATTAAACTTTGTTCCACGGGTGGGGGGGAGGGCTATGAACTTGCACCCAGGTTATTGGGGTGGGGGGGGGAGGGGGGGGTTCAGCAGGGTGGGCATCCGTTGGTCACTTACCCTATTGTCAGATTTGTGCGGAGAGAAGGGACGTGGTCGGCGCTGGGATTTGTATATTGACACTTGGACTTGTTTATAGTGAGTTGTATTTTGGATTTTTATGCTGCTTTTTCTGTATAATCTTCTCTATGTATAAATATATTCAGCTGTTTATAAAGTGACGCTCGCTGTGCTGACGTATTACTGGGAAGAGCGGGGGCCGCAGCGCGAGGATCTGGAGAAATGTCATGTGGGGGGGGGGGATGAATGAGTTCTGTGACGTGTTCCCTTAGTGGGATTCATGCCCCTCCAGGTGTATTCCCCGAAAAGAAAAACCACGCAGAGCTTGGGACCAAGGTGAAGACTAAAACTGCTCAGTCCCAGGTCTTGCCTATTCTTGCCGTTATTTCCCAGGCTGCAGATTTTCTGATGTAGGCGGAGAAGCTAGCTACTTCCTCCATTGCTGAGGTCATGTACTACATCTCCCAGCATTCCTTATGATTCAATTGGGACAAATAAGCATTTGGTCGTCAGCACAATCTACAGATTCAAGCATGTCTCTGCCCAGGGAGAGGGTAGGGAGGGATGTCTTCATGTGACTGCCAGGAAGACCTGAGGGAGGAGTCGTTGTCTCTGGATGGCCCGGTGACCCCATGGTTCATCTTCATGTTGGATGTCAGATGGCTGAGCTTACAAGAGGGAGAGACGGTGCAGTTAATGGAGTCCCAGGCAGCTTCTAATATAGGAACTGGTTAATTCTGCCACTTAGGAGAAAGTGAACTGCACCACAACTCCCATCATGCCCAACCCCACCAGACCGCAGCCATCGACGTTCCTGATAAGTTTACCTTTAATGAATCTCAAACCCGACAATCCAATATGCCTGATGTGTCCTAACGGCCGGTGAACCCCCAGGACCCCAGTAGTAGTGCAGCCATTATTGGTGGATCTGCCTCCTGTGTACAGAGAGATTATAAGGCATCGCCGGTGGATGATCTGCCGACCGCTTCTCCTGCGCCGTGAAGAATATCAGTCTGGTTATATAAAGTGTGAAGATGGAAAAGTATCTGCAGACAAATGTGTATGTACAACCTACAGTAGTAGCCACGAGCGGGATGGAACCAACGATATTCCGGCGGCTGCCTCCTTGTGATGATCACTGGTGTCCAGTAGACGATCTACAAGACTGGTCCGAGATCAGCTGGGAAATAACATTGATGATCATGGGGACACCCACCAATGGGCGCAAGTAAAGGACCCAGGAACTTGCTGGCATACTGGTGCCTCTTCTCCATACAGCCGTGTCTGGAACTGCAACTTGGCCCCAGTTTTATGGACTGAGTCGTCTAAAGCTGAGATTTATGAAAGTAGAAGTGCCCAGGATGTCCACCAGCGCATCAATGGAAGACCCTTCACACCAGATCTTCAACCATCTGTGCAGCATGGTGGAGGAGCAAATCTGAAGAACATCTAGAGGTGGCAGGATGTCCACCACCGGAGTAATGGAAGACCCTTCACGCCTGGTCTTTAACAATTCATGCAGCATGGTGGAGGAGCAAAGCTGAGGATGACGAACAAAGAGGGAGAAGATCTGTAGGTGGGTCCCCAGAACCATGGAGCAGCCTCCACAGGTCATGAGGAGCAGGAAATGTCCCTCAGGGGGAACCTCACTATCCACATCCCTTGTGTGTAATTCGTGCAGTATGGTGGAGGAGCAAATCTGAACATGAAGAGCATCTAGAGGTGGCAGGATGTCCACCACCGGAGTTAGACTCCTTGCACACGACCGTATTTTCAGCTATCCCGAAATACTGTCCGTATATACGGATCCATTAAAAAAAAAAAGGCCGGATGCAAACGTCATGAGCATGTTGTATGACAACGCTTCTGTAAATACGGACCGTTTACAGATGCACAGCAGTAGACTTCTATGGGAGAGTCCTTGCCGTAATTACTGATAAAGAATAGGATGGGTTCTATAATTTTTCAGCACGGACACCCATCAGTAAAAATACTGGAAGGTGTCCGTGGCCAATAGAAATGAATGGGTCCGTAATTACTGATGAAAAATACGGTTGTGTGCATGGAGCCTAATGGAAGACTCCTTACACCAGATCTTCAACCATCGGTGCAGCATGGTGGAGGAGCAAAGCTGAAGAACATCTAGAGGTGGCAGGATGTCCAGCACCGGAGTAATGGAAGACCCTTCACGCCAGGTCTTTAACAATTCATGCAGCATGGTGGAGGAGCAAAGCTGAGGATGACGAACAAAGAGGGAGAAGATCTGTAGGTGGGTCCCCAGAACCATGGAGCAGCCCCCACAGGTCATGAGGAGCAGGAAATGTCCCTCAGGGGGAACCTCACTATCCACATCCCTTGTGTGTAAATCCTGAAGACCCTACATCAGATCAGGGGTAGGAAAAGGTCCTCAAGATTAGTTTAGCCCCGGCAGCTGACCGCGGTGGAGATATCGTGACTTGGTGATCACCTTGTACTGGCCAGTGGTCTCCAACCTGTTGCTTGTCAGATGTTGAGAAACTAAAAACCCCAGTATGCCCAGACAACCACAGCTGGAAGACCATTGGTATAGGCCCTCATATCACCCCCACCCCAAATTGTAAGAAATCACCAGGCGCATGGAGGATGCTGAGATACAACATTTAATAGCAGGGAGGACAAAGCTTAGTAGCTAATCAACTACAGCGGACAGCAATTGTGTGACCCCCACCCCAACACAGGACTGGAAGCAGGACCCCCTGATTATTTACACACCGGTCCTGGGACCATGAGATCCGACTGGGAAGATAAGAGGCTGCGTCTGATTTAGCGAGTAATAATGGCATTTGTGGTCAGGGTGAGGACGAGGAGCTCGGTGCGGACGGTTTGGTCTGTTCTTGTTCCCACGTGTCAGAGTCTCGGATCTGCACTCCGTGTCTCTACGTTTAGGCTCCATTGACTTCTATTGGGAGGATATGGCTGTAATGTGACCTCCTATAGAACGTGGTGTGGACGACCGACATCTGATCGTGTGATGAGCTCCAGTGACCGACGTTCTGTCAATATTCGGGACGTCATCATGAATGAGACTTCACACCCATGTGTTTCCTACTACAACAGGGGAGGACGGTAGGAGAACGATACCAAGAACATGACCTGGAGGAGGTTACCGGAAGCTTCTTAGTGAGAGACCTGATCATCTCCACCACCGAAGACCATGGACCTCGTGTGCTCCATGGAGGGTGTTTCATATATAGAGAAGGCCACGACGGTACCATCCGGGGTCACTCATCCATACACCGCGCGGAGGATGGAGAACAGGAGGTTGTGGTGGGCGTGCGCTGTGGTTTACAAGGTCTTGGACACCAGTCTTCTGCTGTAAACATGATATTTTATGGTCGGGGATTCCAACTGGACGGCTGTGTCCTCCGGTGCTGGAGTCATACATGGAGGCAGGAGGTACACGTGGGGGAGGGGATGAGGGCAGTTCTAAAAGTCTCATTTTGCAGCTAAAATAAGAAGAGAGAGAGAACAATCAGTGCATATGAAAAAATATATATATATATATATATATATATATATATACACACCGGCTCTATCATATACCATGGACTCGTCTCACCGCTTGGGGCGTGTTCATACATGGCAGATTCTTGCAGAACAATCCATTCCATACATCTGAATGAGGTCGTTCCTGGATTTCTACAAACCGCATTTAGATGTCGTAGAAATCTCTGCTACAAATCTGCTGCGTGTGAATATACCTCTTATCTAGTCTCTGTCCTCCCACAATTCCTTGCTCTCTGTTGGGGAAGGACTAATGATCTGTTCACCCTACAACATGAATGGAATGCCAGAACTGCAGTGAAGACTGACACGAGCTGCAGGAGATTACAGAGATACGTAACTATATATCGGAGGACTAGAAGACTACTTTGGGGCTGAGGGTTCAGGGGAGTTAGTTTATTTTAGGGGTGAAGTAGAAGTCCATTGTGGTGTTTGGGGTCATCTGGACCCTCCTCGTGATCAGGGGAGATTGGAGCCAATATTATTCTATATTGTGAGCAGAACATTGGACGGTAGAGGTCCACGGACCCGTGATCAGATCTGACTGTCTAGGGGGAGTTTTTCGACGAGCAAAATGTGCCAAAAAATGGGCGGATTTCAATGGGAGGCGGAGGCGGTTTTTCCCTGCGAGTGAAAAAACCGGCTCTCGGGAAAAAGAAGGGACATGTCCTATTTTTGGGCGTTTACACCTCTGACCTCCTATTGACATCAATGGGGGGCAGAAAAAGCGTATTTCGTGGCGTTTTATGCCTGCGGCGCTTAATGGCCACGGACGAAAAACGCTGAGAAAATCTGCGTGCAGGCAGAGGAAAATCTGCCTAAAAATTCCAAATGGAATTTTGAGGCAGAATTTCCACCTGCAAAAAACTGTGTGAACTCAATAGTCATGTGTACGGGATGGCGTGAGGGGGCGGCGCTCTGAAGGATCTGCCCCTGTCGATCCATGGAGGAGCAGGAGGCACTGATCACTGAGGTCGTTACTCTGGATCCACCGCCATGAAGCCGCCGACATTACCTGGAAGTGTGAAGGATTCCTCGGACTCGGGATCCTGATCTGAAAAGAAAGAAGAAAGACGTGAATGAAGCGTCTAGATCCACCAGTCATGTGACCACCTCCAGACTCCGCCCTCTCGCACGTTCTTACTTTCTTTGGATTCTAGAGATTCTGCCGGGATGTCCAGGACGGGACCTGAGAGAGAGAGAGAGAGACCGGAGCGTGAGCGTCACGAGAGATGCGAGAGTCCGGAGCGTGAGCGTCACGAGAGATCGTCTCTGACTCCACATTATACTCCACCTGTCTAATCATCTCCTGCACGTAGACCACCATGGACTGAGGTGGCAGCTCCTCTGCATGTGCCCCGCACGTGGGTGTAACTACCAGGGTATCAGGCAGAGCGTGGGCCCCGTGACTAAGGGGCCCCATGAGTAGGGGGCCAGCTCCACCCCGCTGCAGTTACTGATAACGGGGGACGATGAGGGGAAAATCAATGCAGATCGAGGGAAAGATGGGACTGAAACCACAATAATCACGTCTGGAGGGAGCGGAAGTTCTGCTATGAGGCCCAATATATACGGGTACACCCCTGACCCCGCACTATGTCTGACCAGTAACCGATCTTACTTAAAGGGCCAGGCCAGTTTTCTGTAAATGAAGCCTAATCATATCATGAAACATTTAGCAAATTTCTAATAGACTTTGCTTCCATTCTTTCACCCGTTTTAAGATCTCTACTTGCGGTCAGTGAATAAAAATACTCTTGTTTACATCCTGGGGCTAAAACCTTGTACAGACCTATTCCTGCTCACACAGCTGAGAGGTCATCACAGTTGTATCCAGTCTAGACAATCCTACAAGCAGCATATAAAGGCTGTGATTACAGGACACCGGGCCTCGGCTCTAAGGGAAAACATTTCTCACGCGTTTCTTTCAGGAAGTTTTTCTTGTTCTTTCCGTTTTTGATGCAGGGACAATGGATCTCCGTGACTTTCCACAATGCTGCTTGTTGTAAGAGAATAGCGCCACCAAGTGGAGGACAGGTGGACATGCAGATTATGCACTGAATAGAGCTGGACATGGTGAAGCCTGCGGCCACTTATAATAAGAAACGTCTCTTAATGATCCCCGTAAGCGCTCCTTCACTCGCGCGTAAACCTCGTCCATGTGCTCTGCATAAAAATCACACACAGCGCACGGACCTGTCGATTTCAATGGGGCCGTTCAGACACGCCAGAGTTTTCATGCAGCGAGCGTCCGTTACGTGGCACTTACTGCAGGTCCTGTATTGGTGTATTTCACGTGCCCATTGAAGTCAATGGATGCGTGAAAACCACGGACAGCACACGGACATGTGCTTGCGAGTGCCGAAAACACATGGCCCACCAAAGCACACCGATGCAAAACGCAGCGCACACGTACAGATTTACGCGCGTGAATCGGTCATCTTCTTGTGGATGTAGCCTTACACAGTGCGGGGGCTGCGTCGTAGAGGTACACCGTACAAATGGCGCTCACAGAGGATGGAGATAGCGTGTGGTTAAAGGAGCGCACCAGGCAATAGTGAATGTCTGAGGGGCGGAGCATGGCACTCATTGTTACTGATTCCCTGTGTCATGCTCCGCCCCCCCGGCCCTGCAGGAGACCTAAAGCAGTATATCAGTTTTACCTGGACTGTTCCTAACAGCACAGACCCCTAAAGCGGGAGACATGGAAAGATCCGCTCCGGCCTCCGGTGGGAATCATGAAACAGGTGGAATATAAAGAAGAGACAACATCACGGGTCCGGCCTCCAGTGCAGCCCCCAAAACAAAGGGGAGGGGGCACAGGGGTTCAGCAGAAGTCCCCAACAGATCCACAAGAGACGACGAGTAAAGATGGAGCAGTCCGGAAAAGTGTATAGAGCAGAATATATAGGATAACGCTACCTGCAGTAGTGCCCCCATCCTCCTCTGTTTCCTGCGGTAGTGCCCCCATCCTCCTCTGTTACCTGCGGTAGTGCCCCCATCCTCCTATGTTACCTGCGGTAGCGCCCCCATCCTCCTCTGTTACCTGCGGTAGTGCCCCCATCCTCCTATGTTACCTGCGGTAGCGCCCCCATCCTCCTCTGTTACCTGCGGTAGCGCCCCCATCCTCCTCTGCTACCTGCGGTAGCGCCCCCATCCTCCTATGTTTCCTGCGGTAGCGCCCCCATCCTCCTCTGTTACCTGCGGTAGTGCCCCCATCCTCCTCTGTTACCTGCGGTAGTGCCCCCATCCTCTGTTACCTGCGGTAGCGCCCCCATCCTCCTCTGTTACCTGCGGTAGCGCCCCCATCCTCCTCTGTTACCTGCGGTAGCGCCCCCATCCTCCTCTGTTACCTGCGGTAGCGCCCCCATCCTCCTCTGTTACCTGCGGTAGCGCCCCCATCCTCTGTTACCTGCGGTAGCGCCCCCATCCTCCTCTGTTACCTGCGGTAGCGCCCCCATCCTCCTCTGTTACCTGCGGTAGCGCCCCCATCCTCCTCTGTTACCTGCGGTAGTGCCCCCATCCTCCTGTTACCTGCGGTAGTGCCCCCATCCTCCTCTGTTACCTGCGGTAGTGCCCCCATCCTCCTCTGTTACCTGCGGTAGCGCCCCCATCCTCCTCTGTTACCTGCGGTAGCGCCCCCATCCTCCTGTTACCTGCGGTAGCGCCCCCATCCTCCTCTGTTACCTGCGGTAGCGCCCCCATCCTCCTCTGTTACCTGCGGTAGCGCCCCCATCCTCCTCTGCTACCTGCGGTAGTGTTCCATCCTCCTCTGTTACCTGCAGTAGTGCCCCCATCCTCCTCTGTTACCTGCAGTAGTGCCCCCATCCTCCTCTGTTACCTGCGGTAGTGCCCCCATCCTCCTCTGTTACCTGCGGTAGTGCCCCATCCTCCTCTGTTACCTGCGGTAGTGCCCCCATCCTCCTCTGTTACCTGCGGTAGTGCCCCATCCTCCTCTGTTACCTGCGGTAGTGCCCCCATTCTCTGTTACCTGCGGTAGTGCCCCCATTCTCTGTTACCTGCGGTAGTGCCCCCATCCTCCTCTGTTACCTGCGGTAGCGCCCCCATCCTCCTCTGTTACCTGCGGTAGCGCCCCCATCCTCCTCTGTTACCTGCGGTAGCGCCCCCATCCTCCTCTGTTACCTGCGGTAGCGCCCCCATCCTCCTCTGTTACCTGCGGTAGCGCCCCCATCCTCCTCTGTTACCTGCGGTAGTGTTCCATCCTCCTCTGTTACCTGCGGTAGCGCCCCCATCCTCCTCTGTTACCTGCGGTAGCGCCCCCATCCTCCTCTGTTACCTGCGGTAGCGCCCCCATCCTCCTCTGTTACCTGCGGTAGTGTTCCATCCTCCTCTGTTACCTGCGGTAGCGCCCCCATCCTCCTCTGTTACCTGCGGTAGCGCCCCCATCCTCCTCTGTTACCTGCGGTAGCGCCCCCATCCTCCTCTGTTACCTGCGATAGTGTTCCATCCTCCTCTGTTACCTGCGGTAGTGTTCCATCCTCCTCTGTTACCTGCGGTAGCGCCCCCATCCTCCTCTGTTACCTGCGGTAGCGCCCCCATCCTCCTCTGTTACCTGCGGTAGCGCCCCCATCCTCCTCTGTTACCTGCGGTAGGGCCCCCATCCTCCTCTGTTACCTGCGGTAGCGCCCCCATCCTCCTCTGTTTCCTGCGGTAGCGCCCCCATCCTCCTATGTTACCTGCGGTAGCGCCCCCATCCTCCTCTGTTACCTGCGGTAGCGCCCCCATTCTCCTCTGTTACCTGCGGTAGTGCCCCCATCCTCCTCTGTTACCTGCGGTAGCGCCCCCATCCTCCTCTGTTACCTGCGGTAGCGCCCCCATCCTCCTCTGTTACCTGCGGTAGCGCCCCCATCCTCCTCTGTTACCTGCGGTAGTGCCCCCATCCTCCTCTGTTACCTGCGGTAGCGCCCCCATCCTCCTCTGTTACCTGCGGTAGCGCCCCCATCCTCCTCTGTTACCTGCGGTAGCGCCCCCATCCTCCTCTGTTACCTGCGGTAGTGCCCCCATCCTCCTCTGTTACCTGCGGTAGTGCCCCCATCCTCCTCTGTTACCTGCGGTAGTGCCCCCATCCTCCTCTGTTACCTGCGGTAGTGCCCCCATCCTCCTCTATTACCTGCGGTAGCGCCCCCATCCTCCTCTGTTACCTGCGGTAGCGCCCCCATCCTCCTCTGTTACCTGCGGTAGCGCCCCCATCCTCCTATGTTTCCTGCGGTAGTGCCCCCATCCTCCTATGTTACCTGCGGTAGCGCCCCCATCCTCCTCTGTTACCTGCGATAGTGCCCCCATCCTCCTCTGTTACCTGCGGTAGTGCCCCCATCCTCCTCTGTTACCTGCGGTAGTGCCCCCATCCTCCTCTGTTTCCTGCGGTAGCGCCCCTATCCTCCTCTGTTACCTGCGGTAGCGCCCCCATCCTCCTCTGTCACCTGCGGTAGCGCCCCCATCCTCCTCTGTTACCTGCGGTAGCGCCCCCATCCTCCTCTGTTACCTGCGGTAGCGCCCCCATCCTCTGTTACCTGCGGTAGCGCCCCCATCCTCCTCTGTTACCTGCGGTAGCGCCCCCATCCTCCTCTGTTACCTGCGGTAGTGCCCCCATCCTCCTCTGTTACCTGCGGTAGTGCCCCCATCCTCCTCTATTACCTGCGGTAGCGCCCCCATCCTCCTCTGTTACCTGCGGTAGCGCCCCCATCCTCCTCTGTTACCTGCGGTAGCGCCCCCATCCTCCTCTGTTACCTGCGGTAGCGCCCCCATCCTCCTCTGTTACCTGCGATAGTGTTCCATCCTCCTCTGTTACCTGCGATAGTGTTCCATCCTCCTCTGTTACCTGCGGTAGTGTTCCATCCTCCTCTGTTACCTGCGGTAGTGCCCCCATCCTCCTATGTTACCTGCGGTAGCGCCCCCATCCTCCTCTGTTACCTGCGGTAGCGCCCCCATCCTCCTTTGTTACCTGCGGTAGTGCCCCCATCCTCCTCTGTTTCCTGCGGTAGCGCCCCTATCCTCCTCTGTTACCTGCGGTAGTGCCCCATCCTCTGTTACCTGCGGTAGTGCCCCTATCCTCCTCTGTTACCTGCGGTAGTGCCCCCATCCTATGTTTCCTGCGGTAGTGCCCCCATCCTCCTCTGTTACCTGCGGTAGCGCCCCCATCCTCCTCTGTTACCTGCGGTAGTGCCCCCATCCTCCTCTGTTACCTGCGGTAGTGCCCCCATCCTATGTTTCCTGCGGTAGTGCCCCCATCCTCCTATGTTTCCTGCGGTAGTGCCCCCCTCCTCCTCTGTTTCCTGCGGTAGTGCCCCCATCCTATGTTTCCTGCGGTAGTGCCCCCATCCTCCTCTGTTACCTGCGGTAGTGTTCCATCCTCCTCTGTTACCTGCGGTAGTGCTCCCATCCTCCTCTGTTTCCTGCGGTAGCGCCCCCATCCTCCTCTGTTTCCTGCGGTAGTGCCCCCATCCTATGTTTCCTGCGGTAGTGCCCCCATCCTCCTCTGTTACCTGCGGTAGTGCTCCCATCCTCCTCTGTTACCTGCGGTAGTGCTCCCATCCTCCTATGTTTCCTGCGGTAGTGCTCCCATCCTCCTATGTTTCCTGCGGTAGTGCCCCCCTCCTCCTATGTTTCCTGCGGTAGTGCCCCCCATCCTCCTCCTGTTTCCTGCGGTAGTGCCCCCATCCTCCTCTGTTTCCTGCGGTAGTGCCCCCATCCTCCTCTGTTTCCTGCGGTAGTGCCCCCATCCTCCTCTGTTTCCTGCGGTAGTGCCCCCATCCTCCTCTGTTTCCTGCGGTAGTGCCCCCATCCTCCTATGTTTCTTGCGGTAGTGCCCCCATCCTCCTCTGTTACCTGCGGTAGTGCTCCCATCCTCCTCTGTTAACTGCGGTAGTGCCCCCATCCTCCTCTGTTAACTGCGGTAGTGCCCCCATCCTCCTCTGTTAACTGCGGTAGTGCCCCCATCCTCCTATGTTTCCTGCGGTAGTGCCCCCCTCCTCCTCTGTTTCCTGCGGTAGTGCCCCCATCCTCCTCTGTTACCTGCGGTAGTGTTCCATCCTCCTCTGTTACCTGCGGTAGTGCTCCCATCCTCCTCTGTTTCCTGCGGTAGTGCCCCCATCCTCCTCTGTTTCCTGCGGTAGTGCCCCCATCCTATGTTTCCTGCGGTAGTGCCCCCATCCTCCTCTGTTACCTGCGGTAGTGCCCCCATCCTATGTTTCCTGCGGTAGTGCTCCCATCCTCCTCTGTTTCCTGCGGTAGCGCCCCCATCCTCCTCTGTTACCTGCGGTAGTGCCCCCCTCCTCCTCTGTTTCCTGCGGTAGTGCCCCCATCCTCCTCTGTTACCTGCGGTAGTGCCCCCATCCTCCTCTGTTACCTGCGGTAGCGCCCCCATCCTCCTCTGTTAACTGCGGTAGTGCCCCCATCCTATGTTTCCTGCGGTAGTGCCCCCCTCCTCCTCTCTGGCCTAGTGTTCAGCTTGTGAGGCACTGGGGAGAGTCAATTTCTAGTGACTAAAGCTGCCCCTGTAAATCGGAGTATGTGCCATCTTACATCCATAGGCGCAGGTAGACCCCATTCTCAGCACAGGTTATACTTTATAGCCAATCATCTTCTGTGTTTCGCCGACACTAGTGCCACCAGGGGCTGAATGCCCATCATCCGTCTCATCTCTAGCTTCAACCAAGGAGACATCACATCTTCTCAGGAGACCCGGAGACGTTAATGAGAAACGCAGGTGAAGAGGAAAACTCAGCAGCCAAAGACTGATCATTGACTATAAGAACGCAATTATCTCCGTACCCCAGGACCACGTCACTCAGCAGAGCCGTAGAGCGATCACCGATCAGAAGACGCAGCATTGAGATGAAAGCACGAAGCCTACAGAGAAGATACGAAGACCCGAGACCAGACTTCTCACCAGATGAATCCAGCCAGGAGGAGGGTGGACATGATCTCCACGAGCCCGGCGTCTAGGGGTCCGTACACCATTCGCTTGGTATTGGGAGGAAAGCCGATCAGAAACGAAGCAGCACAACACTCACCCCAGCGCTTCTGTCGCTTCATTTTAGTGATCGGTGTGGGTCTCAGTGCTCGGACCCCCACCTATCAAAACTTTTGACATCTCTTTATGAAGTTTCAAAAGTTTTTTAAAAGTGTAGTTCCCCTTTAAGGATTGCCCCTTTTCATACATATTTCTTGAAGCATTGTCCGTGGGCTCCAGTGGTCATATAATTGGCCATCATGTGCCCCCAACCCCGCTCCTCATCCTCACCTCCTTGCATCGTTTCCACATTTATGCTGTCGTTATTCTCGCTGTTGGAGGACTCGCTATTGGAGGAAGCACTTTCCCCAGCTCCGTCCGTCTGCAGCCTTTGGTTTCCCTGGAAACTGACGGGATCCTCTGTAGAAAACCACGAAGAGTTAAAGCCGGCATTGACCAGTTACTCCAACTGCCGATATTACCGCCTGCCAATACTGCCGACACTACCAACTGCCGATATTACCTACTGCCGATACTGCTGACACTACCAACTGCCGGTACTGTCGATATTACCTACTGCCGATACTACCTACTGCCGATACTACCTACTGCCGATACTACCTACTGCCGATACTGCCTACTGCCGATACTGCCTACTGCCGATACTGCTGATATTACCTCCTGCCAATACTGCCGATACTACCTACTGCCGATACTGCTGATATTACTTTCTGCCGATACTGCGGGTACTGCTGATACTACCTACTGCCGATACTACCTACTGCTGATGTTACCTACTTCTGGTACTGCTGATACTGCTGATGTTACCTACTACTGATACTACCTACTGCCGGTACTATCTACTGCTGGTACTGCCGATACTACCTACTGCCGATACTACCTACTGCTGATGTTACCTACTTCTGGTACTGCTGATACTGCTGATGTTACCTACTACTGATACTACCTACTGCCGGTAATATCTACTGCTGGTACTGCCGATACTACCTACTGCCGATACTACCTACTGCTTATGTTACCTACTGCTGGTACTATCTACTGCCGTTACTACCGATACTACCTACTGCTGGTACTGCCGATACTACCTACTGCTGGTACTGCCGATACTACCTACTGCCGATACTACCTACTGCTGGTTCTGCTGATACTACCTACTGCTGGTACTACCTACTGCTGGTACTACCTTCTGCTGATGTTACCTACTGCTGATTCTGCCGATACTACCTACTGCTGATACTGCCGATACTACCTACTGCTGATACTGCCGATACTACCTACTGCTGATACTGCCGATACCAGCTACTGCCGGTACCACCTACTACCGATACCGCCGATACTACCTACTGCTGATACTGCCGATACCTACTGCTGGTACTACCGGTACTACCTACTGCTGATACTGCCGATACTACCTACTGCTGATACTGCCGATACTACCTACTGCTGATACTGCCGATACTACCTACTGCTGATACTGCCGATACTACCTACTGCTGATACTGCCGATACCAGCTACTGCCGGTACCAGCTACTGCCGGTACCACCTACTACCGATACCGCCTACTACCGATACCGCCTACTGCTGATACTGCCGATACCTACTGCTGGTACTACCTACTGCTGGTACTACCTACTGTCGGTACTACCTACTGCCGGTACTACCTACTGCCTACTGCCGATACTAGCTACTTCCGATACTACCTACTGCTGGTACTGCCGATACTACCCACTGCCGGTACTACCTACTACTATAACTACCTACTTCTGGTACTGCTGATATTACCTACTGCTGATATCACCTACTGCCGGTACTACACACTGCCGTTACTACACACTGCCGGTGCTGGGGCTACTTACCTGCTGGGGATTTCGTTGTTTCAGTCATAGATTTTGTATCCGCTACAAGGAGAAACAAGACATGAAACTCTATTATCCAGTGTCTTTAAGACACGAGTTACTGCCCAGTGAGATCCACGCAGTTATAAAATGGTGAGCAGTAATTCTCCTGCCCCGAACTGATGACCTCTGACCAAATATTATCTGTATGTTGTGACTAAAAGTTATATAGGATGAATCATTATAAGATGTGAGGAACAGGTCCTGCCCCATTATATGGACATTACACCCTGGAGGCCGCCCCATTCATCCCACCCATAGTAAGAACCCTGTCTACAGCCTGTGCACAACTCCGCTCATTGTCCCTCCTATAGTGATACTTGTCAGTGACATCTTGGGGCTCCGGGTCTCACTTTGTTGTGGGGCGTCCGTTATTTCCTCATTCTCTGAAATGTAGAAAGAAGAAGAAAAAGATTAGTGAGAATATCCAAGAATCCGCTCAATCACGTAATAACATTGGTGGACAAGAGCTGGGTGGACGGCTGGAGCCCGGTATCAGAAGCCTCGTTATCACTCAGACATGGCTCAATTTTACCTGGTTATTAAAGGAGAAGATGCTGCACGATATCTAGGACAATCAGAACCGGTCCTGATCTACAGACGTCCATTGGTCAGAACCGATCGCTTTAACAATATACACATATGGATAGAGATTACCATCATATGGTGTGTACGATTATCTATACTTCTATGGGCCACTCGTAGATCTCAAATGTTGTGTTTGGGAGGGTTCTACAAGTTTACGTCACCTTTTAAGTACGTGGGGTTTGGGGCACTTGTATATTTTATGGAACAGAATTCGGGGTCTCAGTACTGCCCCCTCATGGTCTTGGCCCAGTTCAGAAAGCAGTGAGGTCTCCAGCCTCACAACCGTCACTACCGAGGTTCACAGTCACTCCAGCCTCACAACCGTCACCGCCTAGGCTCACAGTCACTCCAGCCTCACAACCGTCACCACCGAGGTTCACAGTCACTTCAGCCTCAAAACCGTCACTGCCGAGCTTCACGGTCACTCCAGCCTCACAACCGTCACCACCGAGGTTCACAGTCACTTCAGCCTCACAACCGTCACTACCGAGGTTCACAGTCACTTCAGCCTCACAACCGTCACCGCCGAGGTTCACAGTCACTCCAGCCTGACAACCGTCACCACCGAGGTTCACAGTCACTTCAGCCTCACAACCGTCACCGCCGAGGTTCACAGTCACTCCAGCCTCACAACCGTCACCGCCGAGGTTCACAGTCACTCCAGCCTCACAACCGTCACCACCGAGGTTCACAGTCACTCCAGCCTCACAACCGTCACTACCGAGGTTCACCGTCACTCCAGCCTCACAACCGTCACTACCGAGGTTCACAGTCACTCCAGCCTCACAACCGTCACTACCGAGGTTCACAGTCACTCCAGCCTCACAACCGTCACCGCCTAGGCTCACAGTCACTCCAGCCTCACAACCGTCACCGCCGAGGTTCACAGTCACTTCAGCCTCAAAACAGTCACCGCCGAGCTTCACGGTCACTCCAGCCTCACAACCGTCACCACCGAGGTTCACAGTCACTTCAGCCTCACAACCGTCACCGCCGAGGTTCACAGTCACTCCAGCCTCACAACCGTCACCGCCGAGGTTCACAGTCACTCCAGCCTCACAACCGTCACCGCCGAGGTTCACAGTCACTCCAGCCTCACAACCGTCACCACCGAGGTTCACAGTCATTCCAGCCTCACACACGAGGAAAAAGGTCCAGATCACAGTAACAGACATTCTTCTCACAGTCCATACGGGCATTGAGGGACAGAAGGACATCCCAGGTTACCACACACGGCCCAAGAAAATTTCAGACTAAAATCATTAAAAAACTGCCCCCCTCAGGCTCCAAAATGAGGTTTGTATAAGGCAGTTACCCAGAAGGTTTAGGGAAAGACACAGCTCCACCCTGTGACTAGGAGCAGACGTACCTGCAATGGAGCTCTCTACAGGTGGAGTCGTGTCCATGACGGTCACAGCTTCCTCTACAGACAAGACAAGGAGACGCAGTGATGAGACAAAGTCCGGGAAGACCAGGTCCAATCTTAGAGATCCCAGTTCTTCTATGTCTGTGATACTGACCCACCAGAGGATCTTCCATTGGGCCCTAGTCCTGACACATTAACGGGGCCCGGCTACAATAGGGTCCTACAGAGAACTTGTGTGGTCAATAATGACAGAGTTTACAATACAATGATAAGTGGTCCTGTTCCTTATGGTGGGAGGACGGGCCCTCAGAATCATTCTCTCTGGTGGGCTCAAGGTTCCCCATCGACAGTGACCCAAAACTAGACAAATGCCCAAACCCTGGTGGAAATCCTCTACAGTAGAGATGTAGCAGTCACACCCGGACCCCAGTGACGAGGGCCCTGAAGACTCTGAGAACAAGAGAATTATAAATATGAGACGTTGGGGGGTCTTGGTATAGATCTTGCACTGGGAGTTAGTAACCCCTCTTATCGTCTACCCTGACCCACCAGAGAGTTGTTCCTTCCTCATTATTTCAGGCTCGCTCCTCACCCTCCAGTGGGTTGTGTCCTCATGAGCCGTGACCCCGATAAGATCAGCTTCATCATAGGGGATGTGCATCCGGTCACTATGTCCATCATTTTATGGGCAGCCCTCAACTAACAGGATCATAAATCTTGTTCTTATCGCCCCAAATAATCTCCATGTTATCAATAAGGATAAATAGATTAACCCAAAAATGTGACCCGGCAGCCGGTGTCAGATCTTCGGGCCCCTACCTGATCCTCTGGTGGTCCAGTCCGGCCCTACAGTCACCACAATTACCCTTTTACATGAAAGTAGAAGCAGATACGAAATCCCTAAAACCCCGATCCACACCCACAAGCCCCAAAAACACCCAGCGGAGGCACAACCACAATAGATAACACCCCAAGGGTCCCCCACAGCCCCAACATGGTGTTCTGGACGGGCGTAAACCCAGAATAATATGGAGACAGATTCATAGGAGCAGAGGGAACCCCACCAGATAAGTGGCACCCCCAAACTGTTGTCCTGGAGTCCCCAAAATATAGACTTACCCTGAGCGGCCACAATGGAGGTAAGAAGAACAGCGGCCAAGAATACCAGAGAAATACTGTGGAGAGAAGCGGCAAAGCATGATAAGCCTTATGTTCAATACAAACCTCTATAATGGGGTGTGGCCCACTCAAAATGACAACCGCCAGCGACACCGGTCACATACAGCGGGAGGAACGAAGAACGCTCCGACACATGTTTAACTCAGACACGGCTCGGATATATACAGATGTTTTTTACTCGCACACTAAATGTAACGCAGTGCGGAGAACTCCAACCTCACTGGGAGAACTCTGCTCCGGGGGAGGCGGAATATCGCTCAAGGAAAGACGAGGGGCGGGGGATCTGGAGGCACAGAAGTGCCGACACGACGCGCAGGAAAGAAGCGCGACGCGGATATTGTGATGTGGCGCAATCAACCGACCCTAGAACCGCTGGGGCCACATCGTGGCGTGACGGACAGACCGCGTTACCGTGAGTGATAAGTGGCCACGCCGCGGACATGGATCCATAAACGGACGATCATATAACTCGCTATTTAGATTGCACGCGCTGGGATTTTACGCTTAACCCCTTAATGTCGTGGTTTTTTTGAGTCTTCGGAGTTGAGTGATTTCTTCATTGACCTTTTTTAAGAGTAATAACGTATTATTGTGCGAGGAGTCGGCGCTTTTATTGCCGCCATTTTTGGGTACATTTAATTTATTGGTCAACTTTTATGAATGTTTTCTGGAAGGAATGCGGTAAAAATCAGGGGACGCTGTAGTTGTATTTTTTTCGCGCCATGCGTGACACGGTTTACATGATGCGTTCTCTTTTTCCACGCGGCGGGAACATTTTTTATATGTTTTAATAAACAATCGTAGGGTTCAGTTGCCTCCGACCCCGGTTGTTGTGGCAGGTGCAGATTGTATTTTACAGCAAACCAACGATGGTGATCAGAGACGGACACCTCGCGAGACGCCGACTCTTATACATCGCGAGAGCTTCATTATTGCAGGTGATAAAGCACAGGGAGCGCTGGGTCATCCTCATGGCACGAGAGGGGAGACACTTCTACATTTGGTTTTTCACATATATAATATAGAAATAATCATTCTCCAGGATCCGGAAACAGAAATCTATGCACTAAAAGCAACGCGGCCGCACCTCCCCCGCACATCTGCCGTTACCACAGTTATAGGTATTACTCCATCCAGCACTGGTCACTCTAGTATATACTGGATTATATATAATATCTGCACCTCCAGCCACAAGGGGGCGCTTGCTTTGATCCCTGTAATGAATGAATATATATATATATATACACATATACGCCGGCGTAACTACCGCGGTAGCAGCCATAGCGGCTTCTACAGGGCCCACGGCTTGAGGGGGCTTGGGCCGCCAGCCTACACTCCACCCCCCCCATATGTCCAGTGGCGCCACTAGCAGCCGTTATGGCTACTACTGCGGTAGCGCCACTACTACGGGGCCCGCGCCGCCTCGCCTCTAACATGTATGGGCCGGGCGACACAGGCCCTCTCATTCCCGGGGGCGTCGCTAGAACCGGAGGGGGCCCCAGTACTAGTGAGCCTCCACGTCTTGCAGTAATTGTACCTGCGTCTATAGCACGCAGGTACAAATACATACATTATCACTCATGCCCGACCATTCAGCGACCCTGTTCACATGGAGGTTTTTTCCAAGTTTTTTGACGCGGAAACCGCGTCGGAAACCGCAGCAAAAACGGCCAAAAATTCCTCCCATTGATTTCAGTGGGAGGGGGACGCGTTTGTTTAATGCCCTATCTTCGGGCGCTTATGCCTCCGACCTCCTATTGACATCAATGGGAGGCAGAGAAAGCGTATTTCGCTGCATTTTTGCCCGTGGCACTGAAAAAACGGCCGAAAATTTCTCCCATTGATTTCAAAGGGAGGCGGAGGCGGTGGCGGTTTTCTCCCGCGAGTGGGAGAAAGATGGTACATGCCCTATCTTCACGCGGTTACGCCTCTGACCTCCCATTGATATCAATGGGAGGCAGAGAAAGCACATTTCGCTGCGTTTTATGCCCGCATCGCTCAATGGCCACAGACGAAAAATGCAGCGAATAATCGGTGTGCAGGGAGAGGAAAATCTGCCTCAAAATTCCAAACGGAATTTTGAGGCATATTTTCCGCCTGCAAAATCTCTGTGTGAACCCGGCCTAACAATGACGCGGATTGGTGGGGCAAAATGACTTGCCCCGCCAATCAGCATCTTTGAACGACGCCTCGTCCAGCTCCAGCAGATCTGCATCGCCGCCGGACGGTGCGGGAACGTATGTTTGTTTTTTTCTAATAAAACTGTGAGTGGCATTATCTACAGGGGGGGGGGGTCGTCTATATGTGGGCCTCTGTATACAGGGGGGGTCTATATGTGGGGCACTATCTACAGGGGGTCTATATGTGGGGATGTGGGTCTCTATATACAGGGGGGGTTCTATATGTGGGCCACTATATACCGGGGGTCTATATGTGGGGATGTGGGCCACTATATACAGGGGGATCTATATGTGGGGATGTGGGCCACTTTATACAGGGGGTCTATATGTGGGGATATGGGCCACTATATACAGGGGGGTCTATATGTGGTCCACTATATACAGGGGGGTCTATTTGTGGGGATGTGGGCCACTATCTACAGGGGTTCTATATGTGGGGATGTGGGCCACTATATACAGGGGGGTCTATATGTGGGGATGTGGGCAATATCTACAGAGATTCTATGGGGGTCACAATCTACAGGGGGAACGGTGTGTGTGGGACACCGTGTATGACGCTATTATAATCAGTGACACAGTGTATGGCGCTTTTATAATCAGTGACACAGTGTATGGCGCTATTATAAATCAGGGACACCGTGTATGGCGCTATTATAATCAGGGACACCGTGTATGGCGCTTTATTATATTTAGGGGTGTTGAGAATTTTATCTTTGATTATAGGTGCAGAAATATTTTAAAAGTGAGAAGCTTTAGACATCTGAGCGGAAAACTGCAGAAATGGGTCATGGCCAGGAGAAATCCATCATAGAGGTCTGGACCAGAGGAAGAAGAAAAGAACTAGAATCTGAGACGTCACCGGTGAGTCACTTAATGTAAATGTTTATTCTGTATGATCTGCAGTGACATGATGGGTGGTATGATTATAATATGATTTTTTTTGTTAAACAGCATCTCCCAGCATATCCTCACCATTGTTCAGGCCATGCTGGGAGCTGTAGTTTTACGCCGTACAAACCTATACAGCAGGAGTTGCACTAAATTAAGCTGTATTTGTTCTGGTGTTGTATATATGTACTGAGTTTTGTTCTGGTGTTGTACATACGTACTGAGCTTTGTTCTGGTGCTGTATATATGTACTGAGCCTAGTTCTGGTGCTGTATATATGTACTGAGTTTTGTTCTGGTGTTGTACATACGTACTGAGCTTTGTTCTGGTGCTGTATATATGTACTGAGCCTAGTTCTGGTGCTGTATATATGTACTGAGCTTTGTTCTGGTGTTGTATATACGTACTGAGCTTTGTTCTGGTGCTGTATTTGTGTCAGAGCTTGGTTCTGGTGTTGTATATATGTACAGATCTTGGTTCTGGTACTGTATATATGTATGAGCTTTGTTCTGGTGCTGTATATAGGTACTGAGCTTTGTTCTGGTACTGTATATGTCAGATCATTGTTCTGGTACTGTATATATGTATGAGCTTTGTTCTGGTGCTGTATATATGTACTGAGCTTTGTTCTGGTACTGTATATATGTCAGAGCTTTGTTCTGGTACTGCATATATGCACTGATCTTGGTTATGATGCAGTATTTTATTACTGAGCTTTGTTCTGGTGCTGTATATATGTATTAGCTTGGTTCTGGAGTTGTATATATGCACTGAGCTTGGTTCTAGTGCTGTATATATATATATATATACTGAACTTGGTTCTGGCACTGTAAATATCTAAGAACTTGTTCTGGTGCTGTATATATGTACTGAGCTTGGTTTTAGTGCTGTGTATATATATATATATATATATATATATATATACATACACTGAGCTTGGTTCTGGTGCTGTATATAAATATCAGAGCTTTGTTCTGGTACTGTATATATGTCAGAGCTTTGTTCTCGTACTGTATATATGTCAGAGCTGTATGTATGTATTTATGTATGTATGTATGAGCTTGGTTATGGGGTTGTATATATATACTGAGCTTTGTTCTGGTACTGCAAATATGTACTGAGCTTAGTTCTGGTGCTGTATATATGTACTGAGATTGGTTCTGGAGCTGTATATATGTCAGAGCTTTGTTCTGGTGCTGTATATATGTCAGAGCTTGGTTCTGGAGTTGTATATGTACACTGAGCTTGGTTCTAGTGCTGTATATATATATATATATATATATATATATATATATATACTGAGCTTGTTTCCGGCACTGTATATATCTCAGAACTTTGTTCTGGTGCTGTATATATGCACTGAGCTTGGTTCTAGTGCTGTATATATATATATATATATATATATATATATATATAAATAAAACAAAAAGACAAGAGCATGGAAGCAGCACTCACGAAAAAAAGTGACGTTTATTCACCCAACAACTGCAACGTTTCACTTCCTCAATGGAAGCATTTTCAAGCTTCCATTGAGGAAGTGAAACGTTGCAGTTGTTGGGTGAATAAACGTCACATTTTTCCGGTCAGTGCTGCTTCCATGCTCTTGTCTTTTTGTTATACATCATATGGGGAGAAGTCACTCCTATCATTTGAAGCTTAGCACCGACCATTTATTTGGTAATTTGCACTTGTGCTGCTCCTACCTGCCTTACTATTATATATATACATATATATATATATATACATACATACATACACTGACTGAGCTTGGTGGTTCTGGTACAGTATATACGTCAGAACGTGGTTCTGCTGCTGTATATAAATGTCAGAGCTTGATTCTGGTACTGTATATATGTCAGAGATGTATGTATGTATGTATGAGCTTGGTTATGGGGTTGTATATATGTACTGAGCTTTGTTCTGGTGCTGTATATATGTCAGAGCTTGGTTTTGGTGTTGTATATATGTACTGAGCTTTGTTCTGGTACTGTATATATGTATGAGCTTGTTCTGGTGCTGTATATATGTACTGAGCTTGGTTCTGGAGTTGTATATATGCACTGAGCTTGGTTCTAGTGCTTTATATATATATATATATATATATATATATACTGAACTTGGTTCTGGTACTGTATATATCTCAGAACTTTATTCTGGTGCTGTATATATGTCAGAGCTTTGTTCTGGTGCTGTATATATGTACTGAGCTTTGTTCTGGTACTGTATATATGTCAGAGCTTGGTTTTGGTGCTGTATATATGTACTGAGCTAGGTTCTGGTACTGTATATATGTACTGAGCTAGGTTCTGGTACTGTATATATGTCAGAGCTTGGTTCTGGGGCTGTATATATGTCAGAGCTTGGTTGTGGGGCTGTATATATGTCAGAGCTTGGTTCTGGTGCTGTATATATGTCAGAGCTTTGTTCTGGTGCTGTATATATGTACTGAGCTTGGTTCTGGTACTGTATATATGTATGAGCTTTGTTCTGGTGTTGTATATATGTACTGAGCTTTGTTCTGGTGCTGTATATATTTCAGAGCTTTGTTCTGGTGCTGTATATATGTACTGAGCTAGATTCTGGTACTGTATATATGTACTGAGCTAGGTTCTGGTACTGTATATATGTCAGAGCTTGGTTCTGGGGCTGTATATATGTCAGAGCTTTGTTCTGGTACTGTATATATGTATGAGCTTTGTTCTGGTGTTGTATATATGTACTGAGCTTTGTTCTGGTGCTGTATATATGTACTGAGCTTGGTTCTGGTACTGTATATATGTATGAGCTTTGTTCTGGTGTTGTATATATGTACTGAGCTTGGTTCTGGTACTGTATATATGTCAGAGCTTGGTTCTGGGGCTGTATATATGTATGGAACTTGGTTCTGGTACTGTATATATATCTATATATATATATATATATTTATATATATACTGAGATTGGTTGTGGTACTGTATATATGTCAGAGCTTGGTTCTGGGGCTGTATATATGTATGGAACTTGGTTCTGGTACTGTATATATATCTATATATATATATATATATTTATATATACACTGAGATTGGTTGTGGTACTGTATATATGTCAGAGCTTGGTTCTGGATCTGTAATTATATAGGATATATTTATAATAACAAAATTGCAGGCAGATGGAATTGTTTTTAGTTCATTGTATATTTCATGGGAACCTGTCAGGTAGTTTTGACCCCTTGAGCCGCCACCATGCGGTAATACATGACAATATTCCCCTGTATGTTTTTTTCAGATGCAGCTAAATCTTTAAAATCCACTTTTAAACCGGCGCACACTATATGCTAATTACTCATTAAAGGGTCATGGGGCGGTGCCGCTATCCTGACGAGTCACATAGTCCTGACACCAAACCCAACTTTCCATGTTTGATTGACATCCCCCCGGCTGATACAACTTTCTGGGATGCGCCATTGCCTTGTAACACTATACACAAGGGGGAGCTGTGTGGCACTATACACAAGTGGGAGCTGTGTGGCACTATATACAAGAGGCTGTGTGACACTACTAAGGGGGGGCTGTGGCACTATACACAAGGGGGCTGTGTGACACTATACAGAAGGGGGCTGTGTGACACTATACACAAGGGGGAGCTGTGTGGCACTATACACAAGGGGGGGCTGTGTGGCATTATATACAAGAGGCTGCGTGGCACTACTAAGTGGGGGCTGTGACACTATACACAAGGGGGCTGTGTGACACTATACACAAGGGGGAGCTGTGTGGCACTATATACAAGGGGCTGTGTGGTACTATACACAAGGGGGGGCTGTGTGGCACTATATACAAGAGGCTGCGTGGCACTACTAAGTGGGGGCTTTGGCACTATACACAAGGGGGCTGTGTGACACTATACACAAGGGGGAGCTGTGTGGCACTATATACAAGGGGCTGTGTGGTACTATACACAAGGGGGGCTGTGTGGCACTATATACAAGGGGCTGTGTGGTACTATACACCAGGGGGAACTGTGTGGCACTAAACACAAGGGGAGGGCTGTGGCTCTATCTACAGAGGTCTGTGTGTGGCGCCATCTACTAAGGGGGGCTGTGCTGCACTATATACAAGGGAGGGGGGCTGTGTGGCACTATATACAAGAGAGGGGGCTGTGTGGCACTATATACAAGAGAGGGGGGCTGTGTGGCACTATATACAAGAGAGGGGGGCTGTGTGGAATTATATACAGTGTGAGCTGTATAGCGGTATATACAGTGGGGGCTCTATGGCACTATCTACAAGGGGGAGGTGGGGGCGCTATATAGAGATCCACACATCTTATATACAGTAACAGCTATTCATCTATTACTACTGACAACCAGCCTGTATACCATGTGTGAGAGGTTGTCACAGCCCCGCCTCCTGTCATCTATTACTCTTGACAACCAGCCTGTATATCATGTGTGAGTGGTTGTCACAGCCCCGCCCCCTGTTACTGACATCACTGATATATAATATAATTACATGTGATCAGACATGAGATCCACACATCTTATATACAGTCACAGCTATTCATCTATTACTACTGACAACCAGCCTGTATATCATGTGTGAGAGGTTGTCACAGCCCCGCCCCCTGTTACTGACATCACTGATATATAATATAATTACACTGTGATCAGACATGAGATCCACACATCTTATATACAGTAACAGCTATTCATCTATTACTACTGGCAACCAGCCTGTATATCATGTGTGAGAGGTTGTCACAGCCCCGCCCCCTGTTACTGACATCACTGATATATAATATAATTACATGTGATCAGAGATGAGATCCACACATCTTATATACAGTCACAGCTATTCATCTATTACTACTGACAACCAGCCTGTATATCATGTGTGAGAGGTTGTCACAGCCCCGCCCCCTGTTACTGACATCACTGATATATAATGTAATTACATGTGATCAGACATGAGATCCACACATCTTATATACAGTAACAGCTATTCATCTATTACTACTGACAACCAGCCTGTATATCATGTGTGTGAGAGGTTGTCACAGCCCCGCCCCCTGTTACGGACATCACTGATATATAATATAATTACATTGTGATCAGACATGAGATCCACACATCTTATATACAGTAACAGCTATTCATCTATTACTACTGACAACCAGCCTGTATATCATGTGTGAGAGGTTGTCACAGCTCCGCCCCCTGTTACTGACATCACTGATATATAATATAATTACATTGTGATCAGACATGAGATCCACACATCTTATATACAGTAACAGCTATTCATCTATTACTACTGACAACCAGCCCGTATATCATGTGTGAGAGGTTGTCACAGCTCCGCCCCCTGTTACTGACATCACTGATATATAATATAATTACACTGTGATCAGACATGAGATCCACACATCTTATATACAGTAACAGCTATTCATCTATTACTACTGACAACCAGCCCGTATATCATGTGTGAGAGGTTGTCACAGCTCCGCCCCCTGTTACTGACATCACTGATATATAATATAATTACACTGTGATCAGACATGAGATCCACACATCTTATATACAGTAACAGCTATTCATCTATTACTACAGACAACCAGCCTGTATATCATGTGTGAGTGGTTGTCACAGCCCCGCCCCCTGTTACTGACATCACTGATATATAATATAATTACATGTGATCAGACATGAGATCCACACATCTTATATACAGTCACAGCTATTCATCTATTACTACTGACAACCAGCCTGTATATCATGTGTGAGAGGTTGTCACAGCCCCGCCCCCTGTTACTGACATCACTGATATATAATATAATTACATTGTGATCAGACATGAGATCCACACATCTTATATACAGTAACAGCTATTCATCTATTACTACTGACAACCAGCCTGTATATCATGTGTGAGAGGTTGTCACAGCCCCGCCCCCTGTTACTGACATCACTGATATATAATATAATTACATTGTGATCAGACATGAGATCCACACATCTTATATACAGTAACAGCTATTCATCTATTACTACTGACAACCAGCCTGTATATCATGTGTGAGAGGTTGTCACAGCCCCGCCCCCTGTTACTGACATCACTGATATATAATATAATTACATTGTGATCAGACATGAGATCCACACATCTTATATACAGTAACAGCTATTCATCTATTACTACTGACAACCAGCCTGTATATCATGTGTGAGAGGTTGTCACAGCCCCGCCCCCTGTTACGGACATCACTGATATATAATATAATTACATTGTGATCAGACATGAGATCCACACATCTTATATACAGTAACAGCTATTCATCTATTACTACTGACAACCAGCCTGTATATCATGTGTGAGAGGTTGTCACAGCCCCGCCCCCTGTTACTGACATCACTGATATATAATATAATTACACTGTGATCAGACATGAGATCCACACATCTTATATACAGTAACAGCTATTCATCTATTACTACTGACAACCAGCCTGTATATCATGTGTGAGAGGTTGTCACAGCCCCGCCCCCTGTTACTGACATCACTGATATATAATATAATTACACTGTGATCAGACATGAGATCCACACATCTTATATACAGTAACAGCTATTCATCTATTACTACTGACAACCAGCCTGTATATCATGTGTGAGGGGTTGTCACAGCCCCGCCCCCTGTTACTGACATCACTGATATATAATATAATTACATTGTGATCAGACATGAGATCCACACATCTTATGTACAGTAACAGCTATTCATCTATTACTACTGACAACCAGCCTGTATATCATGTGTGAGAGGTTGTCACAGCTCCGCCCCCTGTTACTGACATCACTGATATATAATATAATTACATGTGATCAGACATGAGATCCACACATCTTATATACAGTAACAGCTATTCATCTATTACTACTGACAACCTGCCTGTATATCATGTGTGAGAGGTTGTCACAGCCCCGCCCCCTGTTACTGACATCACTGATATATAATATAATTACATGTGATCAGACATGAGATCCACACATCTTATATACAGTAACAGCTATTCATCTATTACTACTGACAACCAGCCTGTATATCATGTGTGAGAGGTTGTCACAGCCCCGCCTCCTGTCATCTATTACTACTAACAACCAGCCTGTATATCATGTGTGAGAGGTTGTCACAGCCCCGCCTCCTGTCATCTATTACTACTAACAACCAGCCTGTATATCATGTGTGAGAGGTTGTCACAGCCCCGCCCCCTGTTACTGACATCACTGATATATAATATAATTACACTGTGATCAGACATGAGATCCACACATCTTATATACAGTCACAGCTATTCATCTATTACTACTGACAACCAGCCTGTATACCATGTGTGAGAGGTTGTCACAGCCCCACCCCCTGTTACTGACATCACTGATATATAATATAATTACATTGTGATCAGACATGAGATCCACACATCTTATATACAGTGACAGCTATTCATCTATTACTACTGACAACCAGCCTGTATATCATGTGTGAGAGGTTGTCACAGCCCCGCCCCCTGTTACTGACATCTCTGATATATAATATAATTACACTGTGATCAGACATGAGATCCACATATCTTATATACAGTCACAGCTATTCATCTATTACTACTGACAACCAGCCTGTATACCATGTGTGAGAGGTTGTCACAGCCCCACCCCCTGTTACTGACATCACTGATATATAATATAATTACATTGTGATCAGACATGAGATCCACACATCTTATATACAGTCACAGCTATTCATCTATTACTACTGACAACCAGCCTGTATATCATGTGTGAGAGGTTGTCACAGCCCCGCCCCCTGTTACTGACATCACTGGTATATAATATAATTACACTGTGATCAGACATGAGATCCACACATCTTATATACAGTAACAGCTATTCATCTATTACTACTGACAACCAGCCTGTATATCATGTGTGAGAGGTTGTCACAGCCCCTCCTCCTGTTACTGACATCACTGATATATAATATAATTACACTGTGATCAGACATGAGATCCACACATCTTATATACAGTGACAGCTATTCATCTATTACTACTGACAACCAGCCTGTATATCATGTGTGAGAGGTTGTCACAGCCCCGCCTCCTGTTACTGACATCACTGATATATAATATAATTACACTGTGATCAGACATGAGATCCACACATCTTATATACAGTCACAGCTATTCATCTATTACTACTGACAACCAGCCAGTATATCATGTGTGAGAGGTTGTCACAGCCCCGCCCCCTGTTACTGACATCACTGATATATAATTACATTGTGATCAGACATGAGATCCACACATCTTATATACAGTAACAGCTATTCATCTATTACTACTGACAACCAGCCTATATATCATGTGTGAGAGGTTGTCACAGCTCCGCCCCCTGTTACTGACATCACTGATATATAATATAATTACATTGTGATCAGACATGAGATCCACACATCTTATATACAGTAACAGCTATTCATCTATTACTACTGACAACCAGCCTGTATATCATGTGTGAGAGGTTGTCACAGCCCCGCCCCCTGTTACTGACATCACTGATATATAATATAATTACATTGTGATCAGACATGAGATCCACACATCTTATATACAGTAACAGCTATTCATCTATTACTACTGACAACCAGCCTGTATATCATGTGTGAGAGGTTGTCACAGCCCCGCCCCCTGTTACTGACATCACTGATATATAATATAATGACATTGTGATCAGACATGAGATCCACATCTTATATACAGTAACAGCTATTCATCTATTACTACTGACAACCAGCCTGTATATCATGTGTGAGAGGTTGTCACAGCTCCGCCCCCTGTTACTGACATCACTGATATATAATATAATGCACTTTATATACAGTAACAGCTCTTCATCTATTCGGGCGTCCTATATCTTGGTGTTGCCGCTTGTGATTCTCCGTCCTCTCGGCCTCAGGATGTTTGCACTATTATTTTAGATCATGGGGGTTGTAGTTCACCCGATTTCCTGGGACATCACATGAATTTCTCCCAATCTCCACAGACGATGTTCTCCAGAGACGGTGGATGGTAGATCAGCGGCGCCCGGACACACAGGACTCAGTCTGGATGGATCGCAGGGACTAAACAAGGTGGAACTACAAGAACCACAACCCCCATCATTAAATATAGAATTGTGCCCTGTACAATGTGCCGGAGCCCCGCCCGGATGATGAGTGACCCCCAGTGCAGGACAGACAGGTAAGTACCTTGTGAGGGTCTTCATTGTGCAGCGTCTGGAGATCGGGCAGGTATGAGCGGACCACTCTGAGGCACTGAATATACAGGGGACCGCCCACACACCTGCAGCCAATGAGCACACAGCCCACCTGTCCGCCAGCCCAACTACAGCCCCCACCGGACAAGTCTGTTAACCCTGAAGCTGCTGCAACTCCACCTCAACCTGCCATGAAGTCCAGCGCCGGGTGTAATAGAGAAGCCGCGTGACCGCGATATCAGTGACGACCACCAACACCATACACACGACTGACCTCATCACAGGCTTAGATACAGCGGACAGTATCACACGTGACAGGATTAGATACAGCGGACAGTATCACACGTGACAGGATTAGATACAGCGGACAGTATCACACGTGATAGGATTAGATACAGCGGACAGTATCACACGTGATAGGATTAGATACAGCGGACAGTATCACACGTGATAGGATTAGATACAGCGGACAGTATCACACGTGACAGGATTAGATACAGCGGACAGTATCACACGTGATAGGATTAGATACAGCGGACAGTATCACACGTGATAGGATTAGATACAGCGGACAGTATCACACGTGACAGGATTAGATACAGCGGACAGTATCACACGTGATAGGATTAGATACAGCGGACAGTATCACACGTGATAGGATTAGATACAGCGGACAGTATCACACGTGACAGGATTAGATACAGCGGACAGTATCACACGTGATAGGATTAGATACAGCGGACAGTATCACACGTGACAGGATTAGATACAGCGGACAGTATCACACGTGATAGGATTAAATACAGCGGACAGTATCACACGTGATCGGATTAGATACAGCGGACAGTATCACACGTGATCGGATTAGATGCAGCGGACAGTATCACACGTGATAGGATTAGATACAGCGGACAGTATCACCCGTGATAGGATTAGATACAGCGGACAGTATCACACGTGACAGCATTAGATACAGCGGACAGTATCAGACGTGATCGGATTAGATACAGCGGACAGTATCAGACGTGATCGGATTAGATACAGCGGACAGTATCACACGTGATCGGATTAGATACAGCGGACAGTATCACACGTGACCGGATTAGATACACAGCTCAGAAGACAGTATCACATGATAATATTAGATACACAGCTCAGCAGACAGTATCACACATGATAGGATTAGATACACAGCTCAGCAGACAGTATCACACATGATAGGATTAGATACAGCTCAGCAGACAGTATCACACATGATAGGATTAGATACAGCAGCTCAGCAGACAGTATCACACATGATAGGATTAGATACAGGGCTCAGCAGACAGTATCACACATGATAGGATTAGATACACAGCTCAGCATACAGTATCACATATGATAGGATTAGATACACAGCTCAGCATACAGTATCACACATGACAGGATTAGATACACAGCTCAGCAGACAGTATCACACGATAGGATTAGATACACAGCTCAGCAGACAGTATCACACATGATAGGATTAGATACACAGCTCAGTAGACTGTATCACACATGATAGGATTAGATACACAGCTCAGCAGACAATATCACACATGATAGTATTAGATACACAGCTCAGCAGACAGTATCACACATAATAGGATTAGATACACAGCTCAGCAGACAGTATCACACATGATAGGATTAGATACAGCAGCTCAGCAGACAGTATCACACAGGATAGGATTAGATACACAGCTCAGCAGACAGTATCACACATGATAGGATTAGATACACAGCTCAGCAGACAGTATCACACATGATAGGATTAGATACAGCGGATCAGCAGACAGTATCACACATGATAGGATTAGATACACTGCTCAGCAGACAGTATCACACATGATAGGATTAGATACACAGCTCAGCAGACAGTATCACACATGATAGGATTAGATACACAGCTCAGAAGACAGTATCACACATGATAGGATTAGATACACAGCTCAGCAGACAGTATCACACTTGATAGGATTAGATACACGGCTCAGCAGACAATATCACACATGATAGGATTAGATACACAGCTCAGCAGACAGTATCACACATGATAGGATTAGATACACAGCTCAGCAGACAGTATCACACATGATAGGATAAGATACACAGCTAAGCAGACAGTATCACACATGATATGATTAGATACACAGCTCAGCAGACAGTATCACACATGATAGGATTAGATACACGGCTCAACAGACAGTATCACACATGATAGTATTAGATACACAGCTCAGCAGACAGTATCACACATGATAGGATTAGATACAGGGCTCAGCAGACAGTATCACACATGATAGGATTAGATACACGGCTCAGCAGACAGTATTACACATGATAGGATTAGATACACAGCTCAGCAGACAGTATCACACATGATCGGATTAGATACACAGCTCAGCAGACAGTATCACACATGATAGGATTAGATACACAGCTCAGCAGACAGTATCACACATGATAGGATTAGATACACAGCTCAGCAGACAGTATCACACATGATAGGATTAGATACACAGCTCAGCAGACAGTATCACACATGATAGGATTAGATACACAGCTCAACAGACAGTATCACACATGATAGGATTAGATACACAGCTCAGCAGACAGTATCACACATGATGGGCTTAGATACACCTGAATAGACTTTCTTGTGTCCTCGTTGCATTGAATGTGATATAATATCTTTTGTACGGAGTCGGGATGAATATAATAAATGTTTTAGTGTAAATCTATTGATCGGGGTAAAATCCTGACACTTGGGAGGCGCAGACTGAGAATGTGGGGGTGGGGGTGTCATTGTGCGGTCCCCTCCCCCACACCCGGTGACTTTGTATAAATGGCTGATTGTGTAGATCAATGGTCCATTATGTGGCATCACCTGCGTGTCTGATCCCGACCCACAATTCCCAGCTCCTTCTCCCCTTCACTGGTGGAGCATGACGCCAGTGCCCACACCCCATATACCACCATGTGCCCTGTATATAATCACATACTGACTGACGCGTTTCAGATTTCGGGTGTCACTTGCCGTCAGTTATTAGTGCTGTCTGATGGTTTTGATTGTTGATTGATAAATCTGATGTCCACGCCGGTTCTGAGCTCCAGATGAAGTCTGTTGAATGAACTGGATTATTTATTTTGCTGTAAAGTTCTGCAGAACCAAAGTTTGGACATTAGCTTTCCAGAAGCTGCCTGACCCTGAGCAGACTGAACAGCCGGGAGCTCCTGGTGACTGTTCAGTAAGAGCTTGTCTGAGGTCGGGGCACTGTACGCAGATTATTAAACCACCGGCCATGACCGTATAAGTGACAGCGGCGTCACCGTGGGTATGCTATAACTCCGCTCCGTGCCGCGCTTCCCGGGGTCCGCCCTGTAGAGAACCCAAATCCATCGCTTTAAAATAAAACCAATATATTGTGTCCAAGACAGAAATATATAAAACATAAGACAAGGACCCGCCACAGCATGAAAACTTCACTCCTTCCGTTTTCCCACGCCGCCACACCTGAAAACCCAACAGTCGGCGACTAACTACCAGCCTGCTATTTAAACAAAAAAACGTGGCCACTGTCTTATTACTCTCAACCCTGGTCCTATTCAGCGCCGACACTGACAGCGCATTGCGCCATTTTACCCGCTGTACGATTTTGGACCAGATAATCAAAAGCCCAGGATAAGCGTCTAAAAAACATAAGTCGTCCCTCTTAATGTTCTGGATGAGGTTCCACATGGGAAAACTCCCGATGTCATTACCCCCGGCATGAACTATCAAAATACCAGGAGAACCCCAGGACCAAACGGCATCCTGAAACAACGGCCTTACCTCAGGCCACGAACTCCAAACCAGCGTACCTCCACCTCATCCATATCTAGACCCAAATACCTACCCGTCGGACGCACGCGGGCACGCCTTTCAGCCCAGTATATATAGGAATGGCCAATAAGCCAGACCACACATTTTGCAGAACATGAAAGTAAAAGAAAATTAAGCAACCAGGACAGAAGTGGCCCCCCCCCAAAATGGAAGCCCCAAGAGAAAGAAATCATCAATCCAGCAAATGCGGCCGAGCATAGGAACGAAAGCGGCCGGACTCCCAGCGGCCAATCCTCTTAACTGAAGCCGTGTCAAGCCCAAAACAAGAAACTTCAGTAGCGGCTCCAATCCTCAAAGAATCTGAGCTGTAATCCAGATGTGAAAGGCCCGGGCCCTGTACACACTCCGAAAAGACAGCAATGAATTAATATCTGGACAACGCTGAACCATCCGCATGCACCAGAAAAGAGGACGCAGCGCCACGAAACGCAGAAAACGCCCCACTGGACACGATTCTCACTCATGACCCTTAGTCAAACAAATTTCAAAACCTTTTCCCTTCCTGTCAGTTTTTGAATGGTACAACATTATTCTCAGCACACTATCCTGAAAAACCACATCCATTACTTGAATATGGCCCTGCACCCGCCTGGAGGGACTAATTCATCAACCCGAAAGGCCACATAGAAAGCCCAAGAGGAAGCCCAAGAGGAAGCCCAAGAGGAAGCCCAAGCGGAAGCCCAAGAGGAAGCCCAAGAGGAAGCCCAAGAGGAAGCCCAAGAGAAAGCCCAAGAGAAAGCCCAAGAGAAAGCCCAAGAGGAAGTCCAAGAGGAAGCCCAAGAGGAAGCCTAAGAGGAAGCCTAAGAGGAAGCCCAAGAGAAAGCCCAAGAGAAAGCCCAAAAGGAAGCCCAAGAGGAAGCCCAAGAGAAAGCCCAACAGGAAGCCCAAGAGAAAGCCCAAGAGGAAGCCCAAGAGGAAGCCCAAGAGAAAGCCCAAGAGGAAGCCCAAGAGGAAGCCCAAGAGAAAGCCAACTGAAACAACAACCTCTCATAATCCGAGTGGGATATCCCGCACAAGTGAGAAAAAGGCCTCCAACATTGCACCGACACCGGTCTTCGCTTATCCTGCCCCACATGCCCCTTCTGAAAACCCTGCAGAGCCATCTAATCAAAAAATGCTTAGCAACATCTGTATAAATAAAATGTTCCATCTCAAACACAGAAGGAACAACTGGCGTAACAATGTGATGACCGGGGGGGGGGGGGGGATTGGCGGACAAACTATTAATAGCGCACACGACTGCCATGTTATCACGATGAAAAACCACTGACTGATTGATCAAAATGTTTCCCCAAATTTCCACCGCAACTAGAATGGGAAACAGCTCCAGAAAACAGATATTACCCGTCAGACCGCACTCCCTCCACCCCAGTGGCCAAGAACCAACACACCATTTTCCTGAAAATACGCCCCGAAACCGAGAGAACTCTGTACACAATTGCAACTCCACATTCGCAATCCACAATAATCTGCCGTTTTATACCACAAAAAACAAATCCCAAACCCTCAAATCCGCCTTATGCTCCCGTCCAAGGAGAATAAAATGGTGGAGATATCAAATACCAGCGGTAGCTGGCGCTAAACTCCTACAGAAAACACAGCCCATGGGCAGAATTCTACAGGCAAAATGGATCTTCCCTACAAGAGATTGCAGGAGCTGCAGGGTGATTTTCGTTCTCACCAGAGCCTCCCGCACCATCGCCCGCAGAGCGACAAGTTTCGTATCCGGTAACCTACATCCCATGGTTTGGGAATCAATTTCAAATCCCAAGAAACAGGGCGTTGCAGTCGGAACCTCAGTTTCTTCTGAAGCCAACGGAACCCCAAAGTCAGCAAAGACTTCCACTACGGCCTGTAACAATATCACACACGACGGCCGAGCCGCAGGGCCCACACCAAAGGAGTCATCCAAATAATGAATCACTGCTGTAGAGCAGCTCGTCCATGGACCACCCACGCCAAAAACGTGCTGAAGGCTTCGAAATAGGCGCAAGAAACAGAGCACCCCATAGGGAAACACCCATCAATGTAGAAGAGACCATCAAACGAGCACCCCAGCAGGTGCAGGGATTTTGGGTGCACTGGCAAAAAGGCGAAATGCAGACTCCACATCCACCTTCGCCATCAGCGACCCTCGCCCCGCCGTCCTAACCAGACGAAACGCCTCATCGAATGACGTATAGGAAACCCGCGTCAAAGACTCATCAATATCATCATTTACCGAAGAACCCTCCGGATAAGAGAAATTATGGATGAGACGAAATTTGCCCGCCTCCTTCTTGGGGACGACCCACACCGGGGAGACATGAAAATTTCAAATAGGAACATCAGAAAAGGGGCCCAACATTCTACCCAACAAAACTTCCTTCTTCAACTTGTCCCGTACCACGTCTGGGTGATCCCGCACCGAACGCAGATTATTAGCCATCAAAACACCCGACAAACCTGCTGATCTAGACCCGCCGGGTGAGGACTGAAAGGAGCTGTGCAAACCGGCGACTTCAACTCGACCCCCTTAACCAGCCCCTCTTGGTGTAGTTATAAGGCACATCCAAAGGCTTATGTCTTTATGATCCCACCGTGAGGATGACTGAACCGCCAAATGCTGACGAAACTGCTCGTCATATTTAAAGAGGCTGTCACCAGATTATAAGTGTCCTATCGCCTACACATTCTGATCAGTGCTGTAATGTAGATAACAGTGGTCCTAGTAATAAAGAGGCTGTCACCAGATTATAAGTGTCCTATCGCCTACACATTCTGATCGGTGCTGTAATGTAGATAACAGTGGTCCTAGTAATAAAGAGGCTGTCACCAGATTATAAGTGTCCTATCTTCTACATAATATGATCGGCGCTGTAATGTAGATAACAGTGGTCCTAGTAATAAAGAGGCTGTCACCAGATTATAAGTGTCCTATCGCCTACACATTCTGATCAGTGCTGTAATGTAGATAACAGTGGTCCTAGTAATAAAGAGGCTGTCACCAGATTATAAGTGTCCTATCGCCTACACATTCTGATCGGTGCTGTAATGTAGATAACAGTGGTCCTAGTAATAAAGAGGCTGTCACCAGATTATAAGTGTTCTGTCTCCTACATGATGTGATCGGTGCTGTAATGTAGATAACAGTGGTCCTAGTAATAAAGAGGCTGTCACCAGATTATAAGTGCCCGATCTCCTACATAATCTGATCAGTGCTGTAATGTAGATAACAGTGGTCCTAGTAATAAAGAGGCTGTCACCAGATTATAAGTGTCCTATCTCCTACATAGTCTGATTGGCGCTGTAATGTAGAGAACAGCAGTGGTTTTTATTTTGAAAAACGATCATTTTTGAGCAAGTTATGAGCAATTTTAGATTTATGCTAATTAGTTTCTTAATAGACAACTGGGCGTGTTTTTACTTTTGACCAAGTGGGTGTTGTAAAGAGGAGTGTATGACGCTGACCAATCAGTGACCAATGAGTTACCAATTAGCGTCATACACTTCTCATTGTTCCAGCGTGATTGTGCACTGAAAGAAGCTGGGCTGGAAAAATGAGAAGTGTATGACGCTGATTGGTCACTGATTGGTCAGCGTCATACACTCTTCTTTACAACGCCCACTTGGTCAAAAGTAAAAACACGCCCAGTTGTCGATTAAGAAACTAATTAGCATAAATCTAAAATTGCTCATAACTTGCTCAAAAATGATAGTTTTTCAAAATAAAAACGACTGCTGTTATCTACATTACAGCGCCAATCAGATTATGTAGGAGATAGGACACTTATAATCTGGTGACAGCCTCTTTATTACTAGGACCACTGTTCTCTACATTACAGCGCCAATCAGATTATGTAGGAGATAGGACACTTATAATCTGGTGACAGCCTCTTTATTACTAGGACCACTGTTATCTACATTACAGCACTGATCACATTATGTAGGAGACAGGACACTTATAATCTGGTGACAGCCTCTTTATTACTAGGACCACTGTTATCTACATTACAGCACTGATCACATTATGTAGGAGATAGGACACTTATAATCTGGTGACAGCCTCTTTATTACTAGGACCACTGTTCTCTACATTACAGCGCCAATCAGATTATGTAGGAGATAGGACACTTATAATCTGGTGACAGCCTCTTTATTACTAGGACCACTGTTATCTACATTACAGCACTGATCACATTATGTAGGAGACAGGACACTTATAATCTGGTGACAGCCTCTTTATTACTAGGACCACTGTTATCTACATTACAGCGCTGATCACATTATGTAGGAGATAGGACACTTATAATCTGGTGACAGCCTCTTTATTACTAGGACCACTGTTATCTACATTACAGCGCTGATCACATTATGTAGGAGACAGGGCACTTATAATGTGGTGACAGCCTCTTTATTACTAGGACCACTGTTATCTACATTACAGCGCTGATCACATTATGTAGGAGACAGGGCACTTATAATGTGGTGACAGCCTCTTTAAGCAAATCAGTTCCCCCAGACGTTCTATAAGCCTCCCAAATGGAATCCAGGTAACAAAATAAGCCGGAACAATTGTTCCGGATATTTTTCCCCTACAACGCTCGCCATGATGGAAAAGGCTCGTAGCCAATTCCCAAACGTGCGCAGAATCAGCCGATACCGTCATCTCTCCTCATCCTCCTCCTTACGACGTTCCTTGCCCTTTTCCCACCGTTCTACACGGCAGTAAAGAAAAAATATCCAAATTCTCCCTTTTCCAAATCTCCCGTAGTTCTGGATTTAAGTGGCACCTAATGGACCCTCAAAGCAAACGTACATGCTCCCCTTCACTGTATCTGAAACCGGCAAGGGCTTATTAGCCCCGTCCACCGTCTCTGTCTGGACCCCGGCATCTAATGCGTTAAGAGACGAAGGGCCTGCCCCAACACTCGCGGTACTCTCCATACGAGACCCCCCATCTAACTGTCCCTGCGCTGACCATGCTCAAACGGGACCCTCCAGCTGTGACCCACGAGATCTATCAACTGAAGCCAACAAGTGGCGCAACCCATCGAACAAATTTCCCAAAACCCGACTCGTGACTGACGAATCCCCCGTAGAACCGCTACCTACAGGTACTTGCCCCGATAGACCACTCTCCCCACTAAAATGATTGCCTACGTGTGTGGTATGTAAACGTTGTGACTCACCAGAAGGCTGCCCGTCGCCAGACACTAACGGGGCCGTCCGTACTGAATCCACTGAAGTCGCCTCCTGACAGAGCATCCTGGGCACCCCGAGCGCCCGTCGTAGAGCATCAGCCACTTCCACACCTGACTCCCGTCCTGATGACACATGTAACAGCAAGTAGACGGATGAAACACCTGCCACCTGCCCAACGTCACCATCAGGAGGTGCTGGATGATGTAAATTTTCTCCATACTCAGCAGTTGGTGCAGACCTACAACTACTGCCACAATACCTAAACTGACCAGGAGGTGGCGCAGGCCTGCCATCACCGATGTAATACTCTTCCTGACCAGCAGGTGGCGCCTGCCTGCCACTAAAACTGTAATACTCTGAACGGCCACCAGGTGGCGGCAGAACACCCATGCTAAAGGGTGCACAATGCTCACCGGCCTCCGACCCAGCAGATAGCGCTCCAACAGCGCCGAAGGCACTCACCCTGACGGCCGCTGAGTCCTGGCTTGCCGCTGGCCCCACGGAAGCACTCCTGGTGGGCTCCCTTAACGAGCCTGGAAAGGGCGGAATTCGTTCCCGGCCGCTACATCACCATACCTCCCAACTTTAAAATCGGAAAAGAGGGTCATTTTAAGCCACGCCCCCTAACAACACCCAATATCCCGCATAAACACATCAAATCACAGCCAGATCCTTCTGCAAATAACACGTGCACATTCTCACTGCGGATCTCTGGACTGTCTGGATATCACAGATATAATGGATCAGGTTATATCGTCACAGCGGATCTCTGGACTGTCTGGATATCACAGATATTATGGATCCGGTTACATTCTCACTGCGGATCTCTGGACTGTCTGGATATCACAGATATTATGGATCCGGATATATCGTCACTGCGGATCTCTAGACTGTCTGGATATCACAGATATTATGGATCCGGTTATATCGTCACTGCGGATCTCTGGACTGTCTGGATATCACAGATATTATAGATCCGGTTATATTCTCACTGCGGATCTCTGGACTGTCTGGATATCACAGATATTATGGATCCGGTTATATCGTCACTGCGGATCTCTAGACTGTCTGGATATCACAGATATTATAGATCCGGTTATATCGTCACTGCGGATCTCTGGACTGTCTGATATCACAGATATTATGGATCCGGTTATATCGTCACTGCGGATCTCTGGACTGTCTGGATATCACAGATATTATAGATCCGGTTATATCGTCACTGCGGATCTCTGGACTGTCTGGATATCACAGATATTATGGATCCGGTTATATCGTCACTGCGGATCTCTAGACTTTCAGGATATCACAGATATTATGGATCCGGTTATATTCTCACTGCGGATCTCTGGACTGTCTGGATATCACAGATATTATGGATCCGGTTATATCGTCACTGCGGATCTCTGGACTGTCTGGATATCACAGATATTATGGATCCGGTTATATCGTCACTGCGGATCTCTGGACTGTCCGGATATCACAGATATTATGGATCCGGTTATATCGTTACTGCGGATCTCTGGACTGTCTGGATATCACAGATATTATGGATCCGGTTATATCGTCACTGCGGATCTCTGGACTGTCTGGATATCACAGATATTATGGATCCGGTTATATCGTCACTGCGGATCTCTGGACTGTCTGGATATCACAGATATTATGGATCCGGTTATATCGTCACTGCGGATCTCTGGACTGTCTGGATATCACAGATATTATGGATCCGGTTATATCGTCACTGCAGATCTCTAGACTGTCCGAATATCACAGATATTATGGATCCGGTTATATCGTCACTGCGGATCTCTGGACTGTCTGATATCACAGATATTTTGGATCCGGTTATATCGTCACTGCGGATCTCTAGACTGTCCGGATATCACAGATATTATGGATCCGGTTATATCGTCACTGCGGATCTCTGGACTGTCTGGATATCACAGATATTATGGATCCGGTTATATCGTCACTGCGGATCTCTAGACTGTCTGGATATCACAGATATTATGGATCCTGTTATATCGTCACTGCGGATCTCTAGACTGTCTGGATATCACAGATATTATGGATCCGGTTATATTGTCACTGCGGATCCCTGGACTGTCTGGATATTACAGATATAATGGATCCGGTTATATCGTCACTGCGGATCTCTAGACTGTCCGGATATCACAGATATTATGGATCCGGTTATATCGTCACTGCGGATCTCTAGACTGTCTGGATATCACAGATATTATGGATCCGGTTATATCGTCACTGCGGATCTCTGGACTGTCTGGATATCACAGATATTATGGATCCGGTTATATCGTCACTGCGGATCTCTAGACTGTCTGGATATCACAGATATTATGGATCCGGTTATATCGTCACTGCGGATCTCTGGACTGTTTGGATATCACAGATATTATGGATCCGGTTATATCGTCACTGCGGATCTCTGGACTGTCTGGATATCACAGCTATTATGGAACCGGTTATATCATCACTGCGGATCTCTAGACTGTCTGGATATCACAGATATTATGGATCCGGTTATATCGTCACTGCGGATCTCTGGACTGTCTGGATATCACAGATATTATGGATCCGGTTATATCGTCACTGCGTATCTCTAGACTGTCTGGATATCACAGATATTATGGATCCGGTTATATCGTCACTGCGGATCTCTGGACTGTCTGGATATCGCATATGTTATGGATCTGGTTATATTATCACTGCGGATCTCTGGACTGTCTGGGTATCGCAGATATTATGGATCCGGTTATATCGTCACTGCGGATCTCTGGACTGTCTGGATATCGCATATATTATGGATCTGGTTATATCGTCACTGCGGATCGCTGGACTGTCTGGATATCACAGATATTATGGATCCGGTTATATCGTCACTGCGGATCTCTGGACTGTCTGGATATCACAGATATTATGGATCCGGTTATATCGTCACTGCGGATCTCTGGACTGTCTGGATATCACAGATATTATGGATCCGGTTATATCGTCACTGCGGATCTCTAGACTGTCTGGATATCACAGATATTATGGATCCGGTTATATCGTCACTGCGGATCTCTGGACTGTCTGGATATCACAGATATTATGGATCCGGTTATATCGTCACTGCGGATCTCTGGACTGTCTGGATATCACATATATTATGGATCCGGTTATATCGTCACTGCGGATCTCTGCACTGTCTGGATATCGCAGATATTATGGATCCGGTTATATTGTCACTGCGGATCTCTGGACTGTCTGGGTATCGCAGATATTATGGATCCGGTTATATCGTCACTGCGGATCTCTGGACTGTCTGGATATTGCATATATTATGGATCTGGTTATATCGTCACTGCGGATCGCTGGACTGTCTGGATATCACAGATATTATGGATCCGGTTATATCGTCACTGCGGATCTCTGGACTGTCTGGATATCACAGATATTATGGATCCGGTTATATCGTCACTGCGGATCTCTGGACTGTCTGGATATCACAGATATTATGGATCCGGTTATATCGTCACTGCGGATCTCTGGACTGTCTGGATATCACAGATATTATGGATCCGGTTATATCGTCACTGCGGATCTCTGGACTGTCTGGATATCACATATATTATGGATCCGGTTATATCGTCACTGCGGATCTCTGAACTGTCTGGATATCACAGATATTATGGATCCGGTTATATCGTCACTGCGGATCTCTGGACTGTCTGGATATCACAGATATTATGGATCCGGTTATATCGTCACTGCGGATCTCTGGACTGTCTGGATATCACAGATATTATGGATCCGGTTATATTGTCACTGCGGATCTCTGGACTGTCTGGATATCACAGATATTATCGATCCGGTTATATCGTCACTGCGGATCTCTAGACTGTCTGGATATCACAGATATTATGGATCCGGTTATATCGTCACTGCGGATCTCTAGACTGTCTGGATATCACAGATATTATGGATCTGGTTATATCGTCACTGCGGATCTCTAGACTGTCTGGAAATCACAGATATTATGGATCCGGTTATATTTTCACTGCGGATCTCTGGACTGTCTGGATATCACAGATATTATGGATCCGGTTATATCGTCACTGCGGATCTCTGCACTGTCTGGATATCACATATATTATGGATCCGGTTATATCGTCACTGCGGATCTCTGGACTGTCTGGTTATCACAATTATTATGGATCCGGTTATATCGTCACTGCGGATCTCTGGACTGTCTGGATATCACAGATATTATGGATCCGGTTATATCGTCACTGCGGATCTCTGGACTGTCTGGATATCACATATATTATGGATCCGGTTATATCGTCACTGCGGATCTCTGGACTGTCTGGATATCACAGATATTATGGATCCGGTTATATCGTCACTGCAGATCTCTGCACTGTCTGGATATCACATATATTATGGATCCGGTTATATCGTCACTGCGGATCTCTGGACTGTCTGGTTATCACAATTATTATGGATCCGGTTATATCGTCACTGCGGATCTCTGGACTGTCTGGATATCTCAGATATTATGGATCCGGTTATATCGTCACTGCGGATCTCTGGACTGTCTGGATATCACAGATATTATGGATCCGGTTATATCGTCACTGCGGATCTCTGGACTGTCTGGATATCACAGATATTATGGATCCGGTTATATCGTCACTGCGGATCTCTGGACTGTCTGGATATCACAGATATTATGGATCCGGTTATATCGTCACTGTGGATCTCTGGACTGTCTGGATATCACAGATAATATGGATCCGGTTATATCGTCACTGCGGATCTCTAGACTGTCTGGATATCACAGATATTATGGATCCGGTTATATCGTCACTGCGGATCTCTGGACTGTCTGCATATAACAGATATTATGGATCCGGTTATATCGTCACTGCGGATCTCTGGACTGTCTGGATATCACAGATATTATGGATCCGGTTATATCGTCACTACGGATCTCTGGACTGTCTGATATCACAGATATTTTGGATCCGGTTATATTGTCACTGCGGATCTCTGGACTGTCTGGATATCACAGATATTATGGATCCGGTTTTATCGTCCCTGCGGATCTCTAGACTGTCTGGATATCACAGATATTATGGTTCCGGTTATATCGTCACTGCGGATCTCTAGACTGTCTGGATATCACAGATATTATGGATCTGGTTATATCGTCACTGCGGATCTCTGGATTGTCTGGATATCACAGATATTATTGATCCGGTTATATCGTCACTGCGGATCTCTAGACTGTCTGGATATCACAGATATTATTGATCCGGTTATATCGTCACTGCGGATCTCTGGACTGTCTGGATATCACAGATATTATGGATCCGGTTATATCGTCACTGCGGATCTCTGGACTGTCTGGATATCACAGATATTATGGATCCGGTTATATGGTCACTGCGGATCTCTAGACTGTCTGGATATCACAGATATTATGGATCCGGTTATATCATCACTGCGGATCTCTAGACTGTCTGGATATCACAGATATTATGGATCCGGTTATATCATCACTGCGGATCTCTGGACTGTCTGGATATCACATATATTATGGATCCGGTTATTTGGTCACTGCGGATCTCTGGACTGTCTGGATATCACAGATATTATGGATCTGGTTATATTCTCACTGCGGATCTCTGGACTGTCTGGATATCACAGATATTATGGATCCGGTTATATCGTCACTGCGGATCTCTGGACTGTCTGGATATCACAGATATTATGGATCCGGTTATATCGTCACTGCGGATCTCTGGACTGTCTGGATATATCACAGATATTATGGATCCGGTTATATCGTCACTGTGGATCTCTGGACTGTCTGGATATCACATATATTATGGATCCGGTTATATTCTCACTGCGGATCTCTAGACTGTCTGGATATCACAGATATTATGGATCCGGTTATATCGTCACTGCGGATCTCTGGACTGTCTGGATATCACAGATATTATGGATCCGGTTATATCGTCACTGCGGATCTCTAGACTGTCTGGATATCACAGATATTATGGATCCGGTTATATAGTCACTGCGGATCGCTAGACTGTCTGGACATCACAGATATTATGGATCCGGTTATATCGTCACTGTGGATCTCTGGACTGTCTGGATATCACAGATATTATGGATCCGGTTATATCATGACTGCAGATCTCTGGACTGTCTGGATATCACAGATATTATGGATCCGGCTATATCGTCACTGCGGATCTCTGGACTGTCTGAATATCACAGACATTATGGATCCGGTTATATCGTCACTGCGGATCTCTAGACTGTCTGGATATCACAGATATTATGGATTCGGTTATATCGTCAATGCGGATCTCTGGACAGTCTGGATATCACAGATATTATGGATCCGGTTATATTCTCACTGCGGATCTCTAGACTGTCTGGATATCACAGATATTATGGATCCAGTTATATCATCACTGAAGATCTCTGGACTGTCCGGATATCACAGATATTATGGATCCGGTTATATCGTCACTGCGGATATCTAGACTGTCTGGATATCACAGATATTATGGATCCGGTTATATCGTCACTGCAGATCTCTGGACTGTCTGGATATCACAGATATTATGGATCCGGTTATATCGTCAATGCGGATCTCTGGACAGTCTGGATATCACAGATATTATGGATCCGGTTATATCGTCACTGCGGATCTCTGGACTGTCTGGATATCACAGATATTATGGATCCGGTTATATCGTCACTGCGGATCTCTGGACTGTCTGGATATTATGGATCCGGTTATATCGTCACTGCGGATCTCTAAACTGTCTGGATATCACAGATATTATGGATCCGGTTATATCGTCACTGCGGATCTCTGGACTGTCTGGATATCACAGATATTATGGATCCGGTTATATCGTCACTGCGGATCTCTGGACTGTCCGGATATCACAGATATTATGGATCCGGTTATATCGTCACTGCGGATCTCTGGACTGTCTGGATATCACAGATATTCTGGATCCGGTTATATCGTCACTGCGGATCTCTGGACTGTCTGGATATCACAGATATTATGGATCCGGTTATATCGTCACTGCGGATCTCTGGACTGTCTGGATATCACAGATATTATGGATCCGGTTATATCGTTACTGCGGATCTCTGGATTGTCTGGATATCACAGATATTATGGATCCGGTTATATCATCACTGCAGATCTCTAGACTGTCTGGATATCACGGATATTATGGATCCGGTTATATCATCACTGCGGATCTCTAGACTGTCTGGATATCACAGATATTATGGATCCGGTTATATCATCACTGCGGATCTCTAGACTGTCTGGATATCACAGATATTATGGATCCGGTTATATCGTCACTGCGGATCTCTAGACTGTCTGGATATCACAGATATTATGGATTCGGTTATATCGTCAATGCGGATCTCTGGACTGTCTGGATATCACAGATATTATGGATCCGGTTATATTGTCACTGCGGATCTCTGGACTGTCTGGATATCACAGATATTATGGATCCGGTTATATCGTCAATGCGGATCTCTGGACTGTCTGGATATTATGGATCCGGTTATATCGTCACTGCGGATCTCTGGACTGTCTGGATATCACAGATATTATGGATCCGGTTATATCGTCACTGCGGATCTCTGGACTGTCTGAATATCACATATATTATGGATCCGGTTATATTCTCACTGCGGATCTCTAGACTGTCTGGATATCACAGATATTATGGATCCGGTTATATCGTCACTGCGGATCTCTGGACTGTCTGGATATCACAGATATTATGGATCCGGTTATATCGTCACTGCGAATCTCTGGACTGTCTGGATATCACAGATATTATGGATCCGGTTATATCGTCAATGCGGATCTCTGGACTGTCTGGATATTATGGATCCGGTTATATCGTCACTGCGGATCTCTGGACTGTCTGGATATCACAGATATTATGGATCCGGTTATATCGTCACTGCGGATCTCTGGACTGTCTGGATATCACAGATATTATGGATCCGGTTATATCGTCACTGCGGATCTCTGGACTGTCTGGATATCACAGATATTATGGATCCGGTTATATCGTCACTGCGGATCTCTGGACTGTCTGGATATCACAGATATTATGGATCCGGTTATATCGTCACTGCGGATCTCTGGACTGTCTGATATCACAGATATTTTGGATCCGGTTATATTGTCACTGCGGATCTCTGGACTGTCTCGATATTACAGATATTATGGATCCGGTTATATTGTCACTGCAGGTCTCTGGACTGTCTGGATATCACAGATGTTATGGATCCGGTTATATCGTCACTGCGGATCTCTGGTCTGTCTGGATATCACAGATATTATGGATCCGGTTATATCGTCACTGCGGATCTCTGGACTGTCTGGATATCACAGATATTATGGATCCGGTTATATCGTCACTGCGGATCTCTGGACTGTCTGGATATCACCGATATTATGGATCCGGTTATATCGTCACTGTGGATCTCTGGACTGTCTGGATATCACATATATTATGGATCCGGTTATTTGGTCACTGCGGATCTCTGGACTGTCTGGATATCACAGATATTATGGATCCGGTTATATCGTCACTGCGGATCTCTGGACTGTCTGGATATCACCGATATTATGGATCCGGTTATATCGTCACTGTGGATCTCTGGACTGTCTGGATATCACATATATTATGGATCCGGTTATATCGTCACTGCGGATCTCTGGACTGTCTGGTTATCACAATTATTATGGATCCGGTTATATCGTCACTGCGGATCTCTGGACTGTCTGGATATCTCAGATATTATGGATCCGGTTATATCGTCACTGCGGATCTCTGGACTGTCTGGATATCACAGATATTATGGATCCGGTTATATCGTCACTGCGGATCTCTGGACTGTCTGGATATCACAGATATTATGGATCCGGTTATATCGTCACTGCGGATCTCTGGACTGTCTGGATATCACAGATATTATGGATCCGGTTATATCGTCACTGTGGATCTCTGGACTGTCTGGATATCACAGATAATATGGATCCGGTTATATCGTCACTGCGGATCTCTAGACTGTCTGGATATCACAGATATTATGGATCCGGTTATATCGTCACTGCGGATCTCTGGACTGTCTGCATATAACAGATATTATGGATCCGGTTATATCGTCACTGCGGATCTCTGGACTGTCTGGATATCACAGATATTATGGATCCGGTTATATCGTCACTACGGATCTCTGGACTGTCTGATATCACAGATATTTTGGATCCGGTTATATTGTCACTGCGGATCTCTGGACTGTCTGATATCACAGATATTATGGATCCGGTTAGATCGTCACTGCGGATCTCTGGACTGTCTGGATATCACAGATATTATGGATCCGGTTATATCGTCACTGCGGATCTCTGGTCTGTCTGGATATCACAGATATTATGGATCCGGTTATATCGTCACTGCGGATCTCTGGACTGTCTGGATATCACAGATATTATGGATCCGGTTTTATCGTCCCTGCGGATCTCTAGACTGTCTGGATATCACAGATATTATGGTTCCGGTTATATCGTCACGGCAGATCTCTAGACTATCCGGATATCACAGATATTATGGATCTGGTTATATCGTCACTGCGGATCTCTGGACTGTCTGGATATCACAGATATTATGGTTCCGGTTATATCATCACTGCGGATCTCTAGACTGTCTGGATATCACAGATATTATGGATCTGGTTATATCGTCACTGCGGATCTCTGGATTGTCTGGATATCACAGATATTATTGATCCGGTTATATCGTCACTGCGGATCTCTAGACTGTCTGGATATCACAGATATTATTGATCCGGTTATATCGTCACTGCGGATCTCTGGACTGTCTGGATATCACAGATATTATGGATCCGGTTATATCGTCACTGCGGATCTCTGGACTGTCTGGATATCACAGATATTATGGATCCGGTTATATGGTCACTGCGGATCTCTAGACTGTCTGGATATCACAGATATTATGGATCCGGTTATATCATCACTGCGGATCTCTAGACTGTCTGGATATCACAGATATTATGGATCCGGTTATATCATCACTGCGGATCTCTGGACTGTCTGGATATCACATATATTATGGATCCGGTTATTTGGTCACTGCGGATCTCTGGACTGTCTGGATATCACAGATATTATGGATCTGGTTATATTCTCACTGCGGATCTCTGGACTGTCTGGATATCACAGATATTATGGATCCGGTTATATCGTCACTGCGGATCTCTGGACTGTCTGGATATCACAGATATTATGGATCCGGTTATATCGTCACTGCGGATCTCTGGACTGTCTGGATATATCACAGATATTATGGATCCGGTTATATCGTCACTGTGGATCTCTGGACTGTCTGGATATCACATATATTATGGATCCGGTTATATTCTCACTGCGGATCTCTAGACTGTCTGGATATCACAGATATTATGGATCCGGTTATATCGTCACTGCGGATCTCTGGACTGTCTGGATATCACAGATATTATGGATCCGGTTATATCGTCACTGCGGATCTCTAGACTGTCTGGATATCACAGATATTATGGATCCGGTTATATCGTCACTGCGGATCACTAGACTGTCTGGATATCACAGATATTATGGATCCGGTTATATCGTCACTGCGGATCGCTAGACTGTCTGGACATCACAGATATTATGGATCCGGTTATATCGTCACTGTGGATCTCTGGACTGTCTGGATATCACAGATATTATGGATCCGGTTATATCATGACTGCAGATCTCTGGACTGTCTGGATATCACAGATATTATGGATCCGGCTATATCGTCACTGCGGATCTCTGGACTGTCTGAATATCACAGACATTATGGATCCGGTTATATCGTCACTGCGGATCTCTAGACTGTCTGGATATCACAGATATTATGGATTCGGTTATATCGTCAATGCGGATCTCTGGACAGTCTGGATATCACAGATATTATGGATCCGGTTATATTCTCACTGCGGATCTCTAGACTGTCTGGATATCACAGATATTATGGATCCAGTTATATCATCACTGAAGATCTCTGGACTGTCCGGATATCACAGATATTATGGATCCGGTTATATCGTCACTGCGGATATCTAGACTGTCTGGATATCACAGATATTATGGATCCGGTTATATCGTCACTGCAGATCTCTGGACTGTCTGGATATCACAGATATTATGGATCCGGTTATATCGTCAATGCGGATCTCTGGACAGTCTGGATATCACAGATATTATGGATCCGGTTATATCGTCACTGCGGATCTCTGGACTGTCTGGATATCACAGATATTATGGATCCGGTTATATCGTCACTGCGGATCTCTGGACTGTCTGGATATTATGGATCCGGTTATATCGTCACTGCGGATCTCTAAACTGTCTGGATATCACAGATATTATGGATCCGGTTATATCGTCACTGCGGATCTCTGGACTGTCTGGATATCACAGATATTATGGATCCGGTTATATCGTCACTGCGGATCTCTGGACTGTCTGGATATCACAGATATTATGGATCCGGTTATATCGTCACTGCGGATCTCTGGACTGTCTGGATATCACAGATATTATGGATCCGGTTATATCGTCACTGCGGATCTCTGGACTGTCTGGATATCACAGATATTATGGATCCGGTTATATCGTTACTGCGGATCTCTGGATTGTCTGGATATCACAGATATTATGGATCCGGTTATATCATCACTGCAGATCTCTAGACTGTCTGGATATCACGGATATTATGGATCCGGTTATATCATCACTGCGGATCTCTAGACTGTCTGGATATCACAGATATTATGGATCCGGTTATATCATCACTGCGGATCTCTAGACTGTCTGGATATCACAGATATTATGGATCCGGTTATATCGTCACTGCGGATCTCTAGACTGTCTGGATATCACAGATATTATGGATTCGGTTATATCGTCAATGCGGATCTCTGGACTGTCTGGATATCACAGATATTATGGATCCGGTTATATTGTCACTGCGGATCTCTGGACTGTCTGGATATCACAGATATTATGGATCCGGTTATATCGTCAATGCGGATCTCTGGACTGTCTGGATATTATGGATCCGGTTATATCGTCACTGCGGATCTCTGGACTGTCTGGATATCACAGATATTATGGATCCGGTTATATCGTCACTGCGGATCTCTGGACTGTCTGAATATCACATATATTATGGATCCGGTTATATTCTCACTGCGGATCTCTAGACTGTCTGGATATCACAGATATTATGGATCCGGTTATATCGTCACTGCGGATCTCTGGACTGTCTGGATATCACAGATATTATGGATCCGGTTATATCGTCACTGCGAATCTCTGGACTGTCTGGATATCACAGATATTATGGATCCGGTTATATCGTCAATGCGGATCTCTGGACTGTCTGGATATTATGGATCCGGTTATATCGTCACTGCGGATCTCTGGACTGTCTGGATATCACAGATATTATGGATCCGGTTATATCGTCACTGCGGATCTCTGGACTGTCTGGATATCACAGATATTATGGATCCGGTTATATCGTCACTGCGGATCTCTGGACTGTCTGGATATCACAGATATTATGGATCCGGTTATATCGTCACTGCGGATCTCTGGACTGTCTGGATATCACAGATATTATGGATCCGGTTATATCGTCACTGCGGATCTCTGGACTGTCTGATATCACAGATATTTTGGATCCGGTTATATTGTCACTGCGGATCTCTGGACTGTCTCGATATTACAGATATTATGGATCCGGTTATATTGTCACTGCAGGTCTCTGGACTGTCTGGATATCACATATATTATGGATCCGGTTATTTGGTCACTGCGGATCTCTGGACTGTCTGGATATCACAGATATTATGGATCTGGTTATATTCTCACTGCGGATCTCTAGACTGTCTGGATATCACAGATATTATGGATCTGGTTATATCGTCACTGCGGATCTCTGGATTGTCTGGATATCACAGATATTATTGATCCGGTTATATCGTCACTGCGGATCTCTAGACTGTCTGGATATCACAGATATTATTGATCCGGTTATATCGTCACTGCGGATCTCTGGACTGTCTGGATATCACAGATATTATGGATCCGGTTATATCGTCACTGCGGATCTCTGGACTGTCTGGATATCACAGATATTATGGATCCGGTTATATGGTCACTGCGGATCTCTAGACTGTCTGGATATCACAGATATTATGGATCCGGTTATATCATCACTGCGGATCTCTAGACTGTCTGGATATCACAGATATTATGGATCCGGTTATATCATCACTGCGGATCTCTGGACTGTCTGGATATCACATATATTATGGATCCGGTTATTTGGTCACTGCGGATCTCTGGACTGTCTGGATATCACAGATATTATGGATCTGGTTATATTCTCACTGCGGATCTCTGGACTGTCTGGATATCACAGATATTATGGATCCGGTTATATCGTCACTGCGGATCTCTGGACTGTCTGGATATCACAGATATTATGGATCCGGTTATATCGTCACTGCGGATCTCTGGACTGTCTGGATATATCACAGATATTATGGATCCGGTTATATCGTCACTGTGGATCTCTGGACTGTCTGGATATCACATATATTATGGATCCGGTTATATTCTCACTGCGGATCTCTAGACTGTCTGGATATCACAGATATTATGGATCCGGTTATATCGTCACTGCGGATCTCTGGACTGTCTGGATATCACAGATATTATGGATCCGGTTATATCGTCACTGCGGATCTCTAGACTGTCTGGATATCACAGATATTATGGATCCGGTTATATAGTCACTGCGGATCGCTAGACTGTCTGGACATCACAGATATTATGGATCCGGTTATATCGCACTGTGGATCTCTGGACTGTCTGGATATCACAGATATTATGGATCCGGTTATATCATGACTGCAGATCTCTGGACTGTCTGGATATCACAGATATTATGGATCCCGGCTATATCGTCACTGCGGATCTCTGGACTGTCTGAATATCACAGACATTATGGATCCGGTTATATCGTCACTGCGGATCTCTAGACTGTCTGGATATCACAGATATTATGGATTCGGTTATATCGTCAATGCGGATCTCTGACAGTCTGGATATCACAGATATTATGGATCCGGTTATATCTCACTGCGGATCTCTAGACTGTCTGGATATCACAGATATTATGGATCCAGTTATATCATCACTGAAGATCTCTGGACTGTCCGGATATCACAGATATTATGGATCCGGTTATATCGTCACTGCGGATATCTAGACTGTCTGGATATCACAGATATTATGGATCCGGTTATATCGTCACTGCAGATCTCTGGACTGTCTGGATATCACAGATATTATGGATCCGGTTATATCGTCAATGCGGATCTCTGGACAGTCTGGATATCACAGATATTATGGATCCGGTTATATCGTCACTGCGGATCTCTGGACTGTCTGGATATCACAGATATTATGGATCCGGTTATATCGTCACTGCGGATCTCTGGACTGTCTGGATATTATGGATCCGGTTATATCGTCACTGCGGATCTCTAAACTGTCTGGATATCACAGATATTATGGATCCGGTTATATCGTCACTGCGGATCTCTGGACTGTCTGGATATCACAGATATTATGGATCCGGTTATATCGTCACTGCGGATCTCTGGACTGTCCGGATATCACAGATATTATGGATCCGGTTATATCGTCACTGCGGATCTCTGGACTGTCTGGATATCACAGATATTATGGATCCGGTTATATCGTCACTGCGGATCTCTGGACTGTCTGGATATCACAGATATTATGGATCCGGTTATATCGTCACTGCGGATCTCTGGACTGTCTGGATATCACAGATATTATGGATCCGGTTATATCGTTACTGCGGATCTCTGGATTGTCTGGATATCACAGATATTATGGATCCGGTTATATCATCACTGCAGATCTCTAGACTGTCTGGATATCACGGATATTATGGATCCGGTTATATCATCACTGCGGATCTCTAGACTGTCTGGATATCACAGATATTATGGATCCGGTTATATCATCACTGCGGATCTCTAGACTGTCTGGATATCACAGATATTATGGATCCGGTTATATCGTCACTGCGGATCTCTAGACTGTCTGGATATCACAGATATTATGGATTCGGTTATATCGTCAATGCGGATCTCTGGACTGTCTGGATATCACAGATATTATGGATCCGGTTATATTGTCACTGCGGATCTCTGGACTGTCTGGATATCACAGATATTATGGATCCGGTTATATCGTCAATGCGGATCTCTGGACTGTCTGGATATTATGGATCCGGTTATATCGTCACTGCGGATCTCTGGACTGTCTGGATATCACAGATATTATGGATCCGGTTATATCGTCACTGCGGATCTCTGGACTGTCTGAATATCACATATATTATGGATCCGGTTATATTCTCACTGCGGATCTCTAGACTGTCTGGATATCACAGATATTATGGATCCGGTTATATCGTCACTGCGGATCTCTGGACTGTCTGGATATCACAGATATTATGGATCCGGTTATATCGTCACTGCGAATCTCTGGACTGTCTGGATATCACAGATATTATGGATCCGGTTATATCGTCAATGCGGATCTCTGGACTGTCTGGATATTATGGATCCGGTTATATCGTCACTGCGGATCTCTGGACTGTCTGGATATCACAGATATTATGGATCCGGTTATATCGTCACTGCGGATCTCTGGACTGTCTGGATATCACAGATATTATGGATCCGGTTATATCGTCACTGCGGATCTCTGGACTGTCTGGATATCACAGATATTATGGATCCGGTTATATCGTCACTGCGGATCTCTGGACTGTCTGGATATCACAGATATTATGGATCCGGTTATATCGTCACTGCGGATCTCTGGACTGTCTGATATCACAGATATTTTGGATCCGGTTATATTGTCACTGCGGATCTCTGGACTGTCTCGATATTACAGATATTATGGATCCGGTTATATTGTCACTGCAGGTCTCTGGACTGTCTGGATATCACAGATGTTATGGATCCGGTTATATCGTCACTGCGGATCTCTGGTCTGTCTGGATATCACAGATATTATGGATCCGGTTATATCGTCACTGCGGATCTCTGGACTGTCTGGATATCACAGATATTATGGATCCGGTTATATCGTCACTGCGGATCTCTGGACTGTCTGGATATCACCGATATTATGGATCCGGTTATATCGTCACTGTGGATCTCTGGACTGTCTGGATATCACAGCTATTATGGATCCGGTTATATCGTCACTGCGGATCTCTGGACTGTCTGGATATCACAGATATTATGGATCCGGTTATATCGTCACTGCGGATCTCTGGACTGTCTGGATATCACAGATATAATGGATCCGGTTATATAGTCACTGCGGATCTCTAGACTGTCTGGACATCACAGATATTATGGATCCGGGTTATATCGTCACTGCGGACCTCTGGACTGTCTGGACATCACAGATATTATGGATCCGGGTTATATCGTCACTGCGGATCTCTAGACTGTCTGGATATCACAGATATTATGGATCCGGTTATATCGTCACTGCGGATCTCTAGACTGTCTGGATATCACAGATATTATGGATCCGGTTATATCGTCACTGCGGATCTCTGGACTGTTTGGATATCACAGATATTATGGATCCGGTTATATCGTCACTGCGGATCTCTGGACTGTCTGGATATCACAGCTATTATGGAACCGGTTATATCATCACTGCGGATCTCTAGACTGTCTGGATATCACAGATATTATGGATCCGGTTATATCGTCACTGCGGATCTCTGGACTGTCTGGATATCACAGATATTATGGATCCGGTTATATCGTCACTGCGTATCTCTAGACTGTCTGGATATCACAGATATTATGGATCCGGTTATATCGTCACTGCGGATCTCTGGACTGTCTGGATATCGCATATGTTATGGATCTGGTTATATTATCACTGCGGATCTCTGGACTGTCTGGGTATCGCAGATATTATGGATCCGGTTATATCGTCACTGCGGATCTCTGGACTGTCTGGATATCGCATATATTATGGATCTGGTTATATCGTCACTGCGGATCGCTGGACTGTCTGGATATCACAGATATTATGGATCCGGTTATATCGTCACTGCGGATCTCTGGACTGTCTGGATATCACAGATATTATGGATCCGGTTATATCGTCACTGCGGATCTCTGGACTGTCTGGATATCACAGATATTATGGATCCGGTTATATCGTCACTGCGGATCTCTAGACTGTCTGGATATCACAGATATTATGGATCCGGTTATATCGTCACTGCGGATCTCTGGACTGTCTGGATATCACAGATATTATGGATCCGGTTATATCGTCACTGCGGATCTCTGGACTGTCTGAGATATCACATATATTATGGATCCGGTTATATCGTCACTGCGGATCTCTGAACTGTCTGGATATCACAGATATTATGGATCCGGTTATATCGTCACTGCGGATCTCTGGACTGTCTGGATATCACAGATATTATGGATCCGGTTATATCGTCACTGCGGATCTCTGGACTGTCTGGATATCACAGATATTATGGATCCGGTTATATTGTCACTGCGGATCTCTGGACTGTCTGGATATCACAGATATTATCGATCCGGTTATATCGTCACTGCGGATCTCTAGACTGTCTGGATATCACAGATATTATGGATCCGGTTATATCGTCACTGCGGATCTCTAGACTGTCTGGATATCACAGATATTATGGATCTGGTTATATCGTCACTGCGGATCTCTAGACTGTCTGGATATCACAGATATTATGGATCCGATTATATTTTCACTGCGGATCTCTGGACTGTCTGGATATCACAGATATTATGGATCCGGTTATATCGTCACTGCGGATCTCTAGACTGTCCGGATATCACAGATATTATGGATCCGGTTATATCGTCACTGCGGATCTCTGCACTGTCTGGATATCACATATATTATGGATCCGGTTATATCGTCACTGCGGATCTCTGGACTGTCTGGTTATCACAATTATTATGGATCCGGTTATATCGTCACTGCGGATCTCTGGACTGTCTGGATATCACAGATATTATGGATCCGGTTATATCGTCACTGCGGATCTCTGGACTGTCTGGATATCACATATATTATGGATCCGGTTATATCGTCACTGCGGATCTCTGGACTGTCTGGATATCACAGATATTATGGATCCGGTTATATCGTCACTGCAGATCTCTGCACTGTCTGGATATCACATATATTATGGATCCGGTTATATCGTCACTGCGGATCTCTGGACTGTCTGGTTATCACAATTATTATGGATCCGGTTATATCGTCACTGCGGATCTCTGGACTGTCTGGATATCTCAGATATTATGGATCCGGTTATATCGTCACTGCGGATCTCTGGACTGTCTGGATATCACAGATATTATGGATCCGGTTATATCGTCACTGCGGATCTCTGGACTGTCTGGATATCACAGATATTATGGATCCGGTTATATCGTCACTGCGGATCTCTGGACTGTCTGGATATCACAGATATTATGGATCCGGTTATATCGTCACTGTGGATCTCTGGACTGTCTGGATATCACAGATATTATGGATCCGGTTATATCGTCACTGCGGATCTCTAGACTGTCTGGATATCACAGATATTATGGATCCGGTTATATCGTCACTGCGGATCTCTGGACTGTCTGCATATAACAGATATTATGGATCCGGTTATATCGTCACTGCGGATCTCTGGACTGTCTGGATATCACAGATATTATGGATCCGGTTATATCGTCACTACGGATCTCTGGACTGTCTGATATCACAGATATTTTGGATCCGGTTATATTGTCACTGCGGATCTCTGGACTGTCTCGATATCACAGATATTATGGTTCCGGTTATATCGTCACTGCGGATCTCTAGACTGTCTGGATATCACAGATATTATGGATCTGGTTATATCGTCACTGCGGATCTCTGGATTGTCTGGATATCACAGATATTATTGATCCGGTTATATCGTCACTGCGGATCTCTAGACTGTCTGGATATCACAGATATTATTGATCCGGTTATATCGTCACTGCGGATCTCTGGACTGTCTGGATATCACAGATATTATGGATCCGGTTATATCGTCACTGCGGATCTCTGGACTGTCTGGATATCACAGATATTATGGATCCGGTTATATGGTCACTGCGGATCTCTAGACTGTCTGGATATCACAGATATTATGGATCCGGTTATATCATCACTGCGGATCTCTAGACTGTCTGGATATCACAGATATTATGGATCCGGTTATATCATCACTGCGGATCTCTGGACTGTCTGGATATCACATATATTATGGATCCGGTTATTTGGTCACTGCGGATCTCTGGACTGTCTGGATATCACAGATATTATGGATCCGGTTATATTCTCACTGCGGATCTCTGGACTGTCTGGATATCACAGATATTATGGATCCGGTTATATCGTCACTGCGGATCTCTGGACTGTCTGGATATCACAGATATTATGGATCCGGTTATATCGTCACTGCGGATCTCTGGACTGTCTGGATATATCACAGATATTATGGATCCGGTTATATCGTCACTGTGGATCTCTGGACTGTCTGGATATCACATATATTATGGATCCGGTTATATTCTCACTGCGGATCTCTAGACTGTCTGGATATCACAGATATTATTGATCCGGTTATATCGTCACTGCGGATCTCTGGACTGTCTGGATATCACAGATATTATGGATCCGGTTATATCATGACTGCAGATCTCTGGACTGTCTGGATATCACAGATATTATGGATCCGGCTATATCGTCACTGCGGATCTCTGGACTGTCTGAATATCACAGACATTATGGATCCGGTTATATCGTCACTGCGGATCTCTAGACTGTCTGGATATCACAGATATTATGGATTCGGTTATATCGTCAATGCGGATCTCTGGACAGTCTGGATATCACAGATATTATGGATCCGGTTATATTCTCACTGCGGATCTCTAGACTGTCTGGATATCACAGATATTATGGATCCAGTTATATCATCACTGAAGATCTCTGGACTGTCCGGATATCACAGATATTATGGATCCGGTTATATCGTCACTGCGGATATCTAGACTGTCTGGATATCACAGATATTATGGATCCGGTTATATCGTCACTGCAGATCTCTGGACTGTCTGGATATCACAGATATTATGGATCCGGTTATATCGTCAATGCGGATCTCTGGACAGTCTGGATATCACAGATATTATGGATCCGGTTATATCGTCACTGCGGATCTCTGGACTGTCTGGATATCACAGATATTATGGATCCGGTTATATCGTCACTGCGGATCTCTGGACTGTCTGGATATTATGGATCCGGTTATATCGTCACTGCGGATCTCTAAACTGTCTGGATATCACAGATATTATGGATCCGGTTATATCGTCACTGCGGATCTCTGGACTGTCTGGATATCACAGATATTATGGATCCGGTTATATCGTCACTGCGGATCTCTGGACTGTCCGGATATCACAGATATTATGGATCCGGTTATATCGTCACTGCGGATCTCTGGACTGTCTGGATATCACAGATATTATGGATCCGGTTATATCGTCACTGCGGATCTCTGGACTGTCTGGATATCACAGATATTATGGATCCGGTTATATCGTCACTGCGGATCTCTGGACTGTCTGGATATCACAGATATTATGGATCCGGTTATATCGTTACTGCGGATCTCTGGATTGTCTGGATATCACAGATATTATGGATCCGGTTATATCATCACTGCAGATCTCTAGACTGTCTGGATATCACGGATATTATGGATCCGGTTATATCATCACTGCGGATCTCTAGACTGTCTGGATATCACAGATATTATGGATCCGGTTATATCATCACTGCGGATCTCTAGACTGTCTGGATATCACAGATATTATGGATCCGGTTATATCGTCACTGCGGATCTCTAGACTGTCTGGATATCACAGATATTATGGATCCGGTTATATCGTCACTGCGGATCTCTGGACTGTCTGGATATCACAGATATTATGGATCCGGTTATATTGTCTCTGCGGATCTCTGGACTGTCTGGATATCACAGATATTATGGATCCGGTTATATCGTCAATGCGGATCTCTGGACTGTCTGGATATTATGGATCCGGTTATATCGTCACTGCGGATCTCTGGACTGTCTGGATATCACAGATATTATGGATCCGGTTATATCGTCACTGCGGATCTCTGGACTGTCTGAATATCACATATATTATGGATCCGGTTATATTCTCACTGCGGATCTCTAGACTGTCTGGATATCACAGATATTATGGATCCGGTTATATCGTCACTGCGGATCTCTGGACTGTCTGGATATCACAGATATTATGGATCCGGTTATATCGTCACTGCGAATCTCTGGACTGTCTGGATATCACAGATATTATGGATCCGGTTATATCGTCAATGCGGATCTCTGGACTGTCTGGATATTATGGATCCGGTTATATCGTCACTGCGGATCTCTGGACTGTCTGGATATCACAGATATTATGGATCCGGTTATATCGTCACTGCGGATCTCTGGACTGTCTGGATATCACAGATATTATGGATCCGGTTATATCGTCACTGCGGATCTCTGGACTGTCTGGATATCACAGATATTATGGATCCGGTTATATCGTCACTGCGGATCTCTGGACTGTCTGGATATCACAGATATTATGGATCCGGTTATATCGTCACTGCGGATCTCTGGACTGTCTGATATCACAGATATTTTGGATCCGGTTATATTGTCACTGCGGATCTCTGGACTGTCTCGATATTACAGATATTATGGATCCGGTTATATTGTCACTGCAGGTCTCTGGACTGTCTGGATATCACAGATGTTATGGATCCGGTTATATCGTCACTGCGGATCTCTGGTCTGTCTGGATATCACAGATATTATGGATCCGGTTATATCGTCACTGCGGATCTCTGGACTGTCTGGATATCACAGATATTATGGATCCGGTTATATCGTCACTGCGGATCTCTGGACTGTCTGGATATCACCGATATTATGGATCCGGTTATATCGTCACTGTGGATCTCTGGACTGTCTGGATATCACAGCTATTATGGATCCGGTTATATCGTCACTGCGGATCTCTGGACTGTCTGGATATCACAGATATTATGGATCCGGTTATATCGTCACTGCGGATCTCTGGACTGTCTGGATATCACAGATATAATGGATCCGGTTATATAGTCACTGCGGATCTCTGGACTGTCTGGACATCACAGATATTATGGATCCGGGTTATATCGTCACTGCGGACCTCTGGACTGTCTGGACATCACAGATATTATGGATCCGGGTTATATCGTCACTGCGGACCTCTGGACTGTCTGGACATCACAGATATTATGGATCCGGGTTATATCGTCACTGCGGACCTCTGGACTGTCTGGACATCACAGATATTATGGATCCGGGTTATATCGTCACTGCGGATCTCTAGACTGTCTGGATATCACAGATATTATGGATCCGGTTATATCGTCACTGCGGATCTCTAGACTGTCTGGATATCACAGATATTATGGATCCGGTTATATCGTCACTGCGGATCTCTGGACTGTTTGGATATCACAGATATTATGGATCCGGTTATATCGTCACTGCGGATCTCTGGACTGTCTGGATATCACAGCTATTATGGAACCGGTTATATCATCACTGCGGATCTCTAGACTGTCTGGATATCACAGATATTATGGATCCGGTTATATCGTCACTGCGGATCTCTGGACTGTCTGGATATCACAGATATTATGGATCCGGTTATATCGTCACTGCGTATCTCTAGACTGTCTGGATATCACAGATATTATGGATCCGGTTATATCGTCACTGCGGATCTCTGGACTGTCTGGATATCGCATATGTTATGGATCTGGTTATATTATCACTGCGGATCTCTGGACTGTCTGGGTATCGCAGATATTATGGATCCGGTTATATCGTCACTGCGGATCTCTGGACTGTCTGGATATCGCATATATTATGGATCTGGTTATATCGTCACTGCGGATCGCTGGACTGTCTGGATATCACAGATATTATGGATCCGGTTATATCGTCACTGCGGATCTCTGGACTGTCTGGATATCACAGATATTATGGATCCGGTTATATCGTCACTGCGGATCTCTGGACTGTCTGGATATCACAGATATTATGGATCCGGTTATATCGTCACTGCGGATCTCTAGACTGTCTGGATATCACAGATATTATGGATCCGGTTATATCGTCACTGCGGATCTCTGGACTGTCTGGATATCACAGATATTATGGATCCGGTTATATCGTCACTGCGGATCTCTGGACTGTCTGGATATCACATATATTATGGATCCGGTTATATCGTCACTGCGGATCTCTGAACTGTCTGGATATCACAGATATTATGGATCCGGTTATATCGTCACTGCGGATCTCTGGACTGTCTGGATATCACAGATATTATGGATCCGGTTATATCGTCACTGCGGATCTCTGGACTGTCTGGATATCACAGATATTATGGATCCGGTTATATTGTCACTGCGGATCTCTGGACTGTCTGGATATCACAGATATTATCGATCCGGTTATATCGTCACTGCGGATCTCTAGACTGTCTGGATATCACAGATATTATGGATCCGGTTATATCGTCACTGCGGATCTCTAGACTGTCTGGATATCACAGATATTATGGATCTGGTTATATCGTCACTGCGGATCTCTAGACTGTCTGGATATCACAGATATTATGGATCCGGTTATATTTTCACTGCGGATCTCTGGACTGTCTGGATATCACAGATATTATGGATCCGGTTATATCGTCACTGCGGATCTCAGCACTGTCTGGATATCACATATATTATGGATCCGGTTATATCGTCACTGCGGATCTCTGGACTGTCTGGTTATCACAATTATTATGGATCCGGTTATATCGTCACTGCGGATCTCTGGACTGTCTGGATATCACATATATTATGGATCCGGTTATATCGTCACTGCGGATCTCTGGACTGTCTGGATATCACAGATATTATGGATCCGGTTATATCGTCACTGCAGATCTCTGCACTGTCTGGATATCACATATATTATGGATCCGGTTATATCGTCACTGCGGATCTCTGGACTGTCTGGTTATCACAATTATTATGGATCCGGTTATATCGTCACTGCGGATCTCTGGACTGTCTGGATATCTCAGATATTATGGATCCGGTTATATCGTCACTGCGGATCTCTGGACTGTCTGGATATCACAGATATTATGGATCCGGTTATATCGTCACTGCGGATCTCTGGACTGTCTGGATATCACAGATATTATGGATCCGGTTATATCGTCACTGCGGATCTCTGGACTGTCTGGATATCACAGATATTATGGATCCGGTTATATCGTCACTGTGGATCTCTGGACTGTCTGGATATCACAGATATTATGGATCCGGTTATATCGTCACTGCGGATCTCTAGACTGTCTGGATATCACAGATATTATGGATCCGGTTATATCATCACTGCGGATCTCTGGACTGTCTGCATATAACAGATATTATGGATCCGGTTATATCGTCACTGCGGATCTCTGGACTGTCTGGATATCACAGATATTATGGATCCGGTTATATCGTCACTACGGATCTCTGGACTGTCTGATATCACAGATATTTTGGATCCGGTTATATTGTCACTGCGGATCTCTGGACTGTCTCGATATCACAGATATTATGGATCCGGTTATATCGTCACTGCGGATCTCTGGACTGCCTGGATATCACAGATATTATGGATCCGGTTTTATCGTCCCTGCGGATCTCTAGACTGTCTGGATATCACAGATATTATGGTTCCGGTTATATCGTCACTGCGGATCTCTAGACTGTCTGGATATCACAGATATTATGGATCTGGTTATATCGTCACTGCGGATCTCTGGATTGTCTGGATATCACAGATATTATTGATCCGGTTATATCGTCACTGCGGATCTCTAGACTGTCTGGATATCACAGATATTATTGATCCGGTTATATCGTCACTGCGGATCTCTGGACTGTCTGGATATCACAGATATTATGGATCCGGTTATATCGTCACTGCGGATCTCTGGACTGTCTGGATATCACAGATATTATGGATCCGGTTATATGGTCACTGCGGATCTCTAGACTGTCTGGATATCACAGATATTATGGATCCGGTTATATCATCACTGCGGATCTCTAGACTGTCTGGATATCACAGATATTATGGATCCGGTTATATCATCACTGCGGATCTCTGGACTGTCTGGATATCACATATATTATGGATCCGGTTATTTGGTCACTGCGGATCTCTGGACTGTCTGGATATCACAGATATTATGGATCCGGTTATATTCTCACTGCGGATCTCTGGACTGTCTGGATATCACAGATATTATGGATCCGGTTATATCGTCACTGCGGATCTCTGGACTGTCTGGATATCACAGATATTATGGATCCGGTTATATCGTCACTGCGGATCTCTGGACTGTCTGGATATATCACAGATATTATGGATCCGGTTATATCGTCACTGTGGATCTCTGGACTGTCTGGATATCACATATATTATGGATCCGGTTATATTCTCACTGCGGATCTCTAGACTGTCTGGATATCACAGATATTATTGATCCGGTTATATCGTCACTGCGGATCTCTGGACTGTCTGGATATCACAGGTATTATGGATCCGGTTATATCGTTACTGCGGATCTCTGGACTGTCTGGATATCACAGCTATTATGGATCCGGTTATATCATCACAGCGGATCTCTAGACTGTCTGGATATCACAGATATTATGGATCCGGTTATATCGTCACTGCGGATCTCTGGACTGTCTGGATATCACAGATATTATGGATCCGGTTATATCGTCACTGCGGATCTCTAGACTGTCTGGATATCACAGATATTATGGATCCGGTTATATAGTCACTGCGGATCGCTAGACTGTCTGGACATCACAGATATTATGGATCCGGTTATATCGTCACTGTGGATCTCTGGACTGTCTGGATATCACAGATATTATGGATCCGGTTATATCATGACTGCAGATCTCTGGACTGTCTGGATATCACAGATATTATGGATCCGGCTATATCGTCACTGCGGATCTCTAGACTGTCTGGATATCACAGATATTATGGATTCGGTTATATCGTCAATGCGGATCTCTGGACAGTCTGGATATCACAGATATTATGGATCCGGTTATATTCTCACTGCGGATCTCTAGACTGTCTGGATATCACAGATATTATGGATCCAGTTATATCATCACTGAAGATCTCTGGACTGTCCGGATATCACAGATATTATGGATTCGGTTATATCGTCAATGCGGATCTCTGGACAGTCTGGATATCACAGATATTATGGATCCGGTTATATCGTCACTGCGGATCTCTGGACTGTCTGGATATCACAGATATTATGGATCCGGTTATATCGTCACTGCGGATCTCTGGACTGTCTGGATATTATGGATCCGGTTATATCGTCACTGCGGATCTCTAAACTGTCTGGATATCACAGATATTATGGATCCGGTTATATCGTCACTGCGGATCTCTGGACTGTCTGGATATCACAGATATTATGGATCCGGTTATATCGTCACTGCGGATCTCTGGACTGTCCGGATATCACAGATATTATGGATCCGGTTATATCGTCACTGCAGATCTCTGGACTGTCTGGATATCACAGATATTATGGATCCGGTTATATCGTCACTGCGGATCTCTGGACTGTCTGGATATCACAGATATTATGGATCCGGTTATATCGTCACTGCGGATCTCTGGACTGTCTGGATATCACAGATATTATGGATCCGGTTATATCGTTACTGCGGATCTCTGGATTGTCTGGATATCACAGATATTATGGATCCGGTTATATCATCACTGCAGATCTCTAGACTGTCTGGATATCACGGATATTATGGATCCGGTTATATCATCACTGCGGATCTCTAGACTGTCTGGATATCACAGATATTATGGATCCGGTTATATCATCACTGCGGATCTCTAGACTGTCTGGATATCACAGATATTATGGATCCGGTTATATCGTCACTGCGGATCTCTAGACTGTCTGGATATCACAGATATTATGGATTCGGTTATATCGTCAATGCGGATCTCTGGACTGTCTGGATATCACAGATATTATGGATCCGGTTATATTGTCACTGCGGATCTCTGGACTGTCTGGATATCACAGATATTATGGATCCGGTTATATCGTCAATGCGGATCTCTGGACTGTCTTGATATTATGGATCCGGTTATATCGTCACTGCGGATCTCTGGACTGTCTGGATATCACAGATATTATGGATCCGGTTATATCGTCACTGCGGATCTCTGGACTGTCTGAATATCACATATATTATGGATCCGGTTATATTCTCACTGCGGATCTCTAGACTGTCTGGATATCACAGATATTATGGATCCGGTTATATCGTCACTGCGGATCTCTGGACTGTCTGGTTATTATGGATCCGGTTATATCGTCACTGCGGATCTCTGGACTGTCTGGATATCACAGATATTCTGGATCCGGTTATATCGTCACTGCGAATCTCTGGACTGTCTGGATATCACAGATATTATGGATCCGGTTATATCGTCAATGCGGATCTCTGGACTGTCTGGATATTATGGATCCGGTTATATCGTCACTGCGGATCTCTGGACTGTCTGGATATCACAGATATTATGGATCCGGTTATATCGTCACTGCGGATCTCTGGACTGTCTGGATATCACAGATATTATGGATCCGGTTATATCGTCACTGCGGATCTCTGGACTGTCTGGATATCACAGATATTATGGATCCGGTTATATCGTCACTGCGGATCTCTGGACTGTCTGGATATCACAGATATTATGGATCCGGTTATATCGTCACTGCGGATCTCTGGACTGTCTGATATCACAGATATTTTGGATCCGGTTATATTGTCACTGCGGATCTCTGGACTGTCTCGATATTACAGATATTATGGATCCGGTTATATTGTCACTGCAGGTCTCTGGACTGTCTGGATATCACAGATGTTATGGATCCGGTTATATCGTCACTGCGGATCTCTGGTCTGTCTGGATATCACAGATATTATGGATCCGGTTATATCGTCACTGCGGATCTCTAGACAGTCTGAATATCACAGATATTATGGATCCGGTTATATGGTCACTATGGATCTCTAGACTGTCTGGATATCACAGATATTATGGATCCGGTTATATCGTCACTGTGGATCTCTGGACTGTCTGGATATCACAGATATTATGGATCCGGTTATATCGTCACTGCGGATCTCTGGACTGTCTGGATATCACAGATATTATGGATCCGGTTATATCGTCACTGCGGATCTCTGGACTGTCTGATATCACAGATATTTTGGATCCGGTTATATTGTCACTGCGGATCTCTGGACTGTCTCGATATCACAGATATTATGGATCCGGTTATATTGTCACTGCAGGTCTCTGGACTGTCTGGATATCACAGATATTATGGATCCGGTTATATCGTCACTGCGGATCTCTGGTCTGTCTGGATATCACAGATATTATGGATCCGGTTATATCGTCACTGCGGATCTCTAGACAGTCTGGATATCACAGATATTTTGGATCCGGTTATATCGTCACTGCGGATCTCTGGACTGTCTCGATATTATGGATCCGGTTATATTGTCACTGCAGGTCTCTGGACTGTCTGGATATCACAGATGTTATGGATCCGGTTATATCGTCACTGCGGATCTCTGGTCTGTCTGGATATCACAGATATTATGGATCCGGTTATATCGTCACTGCGGATCTCTAGACAGTCTGAATATCACAGATATTATGGATCCGGTTATATGGTCACTATGGATCTCTAGACTGTCTGGATATCACAGAGATTATGGATCCGGTTATATCGTCACTGTGGATCTCTGGACTGTCTGGATATCACAGATATTATGGATCCGGTTATATCGTCACTGCGGATCTCTGGACTGTCTGGATATCACAGATATTATGGATCCGGTTATATCGTCACTGCGGATCTCTGGACTGTCTGATATCACAGATATTTTGGATCCGGTTATATTGTCACTGCGGATCTCTGGACTGTCTCGATATCACAGATATTATGGATCCGGTTATATTGTCACTGCAGGTCTCTGGACTGTCTGGATATCACAGATATTATGGATCCGGTTATATCGTCACTGCGGATCTCTGGTCTGTCTGGATATCACAGATATTATGGATCCGGTTATATCGTCACTGCGGATCTCTAGACAGTCTGGATATCACAGATATTATGGATCCGGTTATATCGTCACTGCGGATCTCTAGGCTGTCTGGATATCACAGATATTATGGATCCGGTTATATGGTCACTATGGATCTCTAGACTGTCTGGATATCACAGATATTATGGATCCGGTTATATGGTCACTGCGGATCTCTGGACTGTCTGGATATCACAGATATTATGGATCCGGTTAGATCGTCACTGCGGATCTCTGGACTGTCTGGATATCACAGATATTATGGATCCGGTTATATCGTTACTGCGGATCTCTGGACTGTCTGGATATCACAGATATTATGGATCCGGTTATATCGTCACTGCGGATCTCTAGACTGTCTGGATATCACAGATATTATGGATCCGGTTATATCGTCACTGCGGATCTCTGGACTGTCTGGATATCACAGATATTATGGATCCGGTTATATCGTCACTGCGGATCTCTGGATTGTCTGGATATCACAGATATTATGGATCCGGTTATATTGTTACTGCGGATCTCTGGACTGTCTGGATATCACAGATATTATGGATCCGGTTATATCGTCACTGCAGATCTCTAGACTGTCTGGATATCACGGATATTATGGATCCGGTTATATCGTCACTGCGGATCTCTAGACTGTCTGGATATCACAGATATTATGGATACGGTTATATGGTCACTATGGATCTCTAGACTGTCTGGATATCACAGATATTATGGATCCGGTTATATCGTCACTGCGGATCTCTGGACTGTCCGGATATCACAGATATTATGGATCCGGTTATATCGTCACTGCGGATCTCTGGACTGTCTGGATATCACAGATATTATGGATCCGGTTATATCATCACTGCGGATCTCTAGACTGTATGGATATCACAGATATTATGGATCCGGTTATATCGTCACTGCGGATCTCTGAACTGTCTGGATATCACAGATATTATGGATCCGGTTATATCGTTACTGCGGATCTGTAGACTGTCTGGATATCACAGATATTATGGATCCGGTTATATCGTCAATGCGGATCTCTGGACTGTCTGGATATTATGGATCCGGTTATATCGTCACTGCGGATCTCTGGACTGTCTGGATATCACATATATTATGGATCCGGTTATATTCTCACTGCGGATCTCTAGACTGTCTGGATATCACAGATATTATGGATCCGGTTATATCGTCACTGCGGATCTCTGGACTGTCTGGATATCACAGATATTATGGATCCGGTTATATCGTCACTGCGGATCTCTGGACTGTCTGGATATCACAGATATTATGGATCCGGTTATATCGTCACTGCGGATCTCTGGACTGTCTGGATATCACAGATATTATGGATCCGGTTATATCGTCACTGCGGATCTCTGGACTGTCTGGATATCACAGATATTATGGATCCGGTTATATCATCACTGCGGATCTCTAGACTGTCTGGATATCACAGATATTATGGATCCGGTTATATCGTCACTGCGGATCTCTGAACTGTCTGGATATCAAAGATATTATGGATCCGGTTATATCGTCACTGCGGATCTCTAGACTGTCTGGATATCACAGATATTATGGATTCGGTTATATCGTCAATGCGGATCTCTGGACTGTCTGGATATCACAGATATTATGGATCCGGTTATATCGTCACTGCGGATCTCTGGACTGTCTGGATATCACAGATATTATGGATCCGGTTATATCGTCAATGCGGATCTCTGGACTGTCTGGATATTATGGATCCGGTTATATCGTCACTGCGGATCTCTGGACTGTCTGGATATCACATATATTATGGATCCGGTTATATTCTCACTGCGGATCTCTAGACTGTCTGGATATCACAGATATTATGGATCCGGTTATATCGTCACTGCGGATCTCTGGACTGTCTGGATATCACAGATATTATGGATCCGGTTATATCGTCACTGCGGATCTCTGGACTGTCTGGATATCACAGATATTATGGATCCGGTTATATCGTCACTGCGGATCTCTGGACTGTCTGGATATCACAGATATTATGGATCCGGTTATATCGTCACTGCGGATCTCTGGACTGTCTGGATATCACAGATATTATGGATCCGGTTATATCGTCACTGCGGATCTCTGGACTGTCTGGATATCACAGATATTATGGATCCGGTTATATCGTCACTGCGGATCTCTGGACTGTCTGGATATTATGGATCCGGTTATATCGTCACTGCGGATCTCTGGACTGTCTGGATATCACAGATATTATGGATCCGGTTATATCGTCACTGCGGATCTCTAGACTGTCTGGATATCACAGATATTATGGATCCGGTTATATCGTCACTGCAGTCTCTGGACTGTCTGGATATCACAGATATTATGGATCCGGTTATATCGTCACTGCGGATCTCTGGACTGTCTGGATATCACAGATATTATGGATCCGGTTATACGTCACTGCAGATCTCTGGACTGTCTGGATATCACAGATATTATGGATCCGGTTATATCGTCACTGCGGATCTCTAAACTGTCTGGATATCACAGATATTATGGATCCGGTTATATCGTCACTGCGGATCTCTGGACTGTCTGGATATCACAGATATTATGGATCCGGTTATATCGTCACTGCGGATCTCTGGACTGTCCGGATATCACAGATATTATGGATCCGGTTATATCGTCACTGCGGATCTCTGGACTGTCTGGATATCACAGATATTATGGATCCGGTTATATCGTCACTGCGGATCTCTGGACTGTCTGGATATCACAGATATTATGGATCCGGTTATATCGTCACTGCGGATCTCTGGGACTGTCTGGATATCACAGATATTATGGATCCGGTTATATCGTTACTGCGGATCTCTGGATTGTCTGGATATCACAGATATTATGGATCCGGTTATATCATCACTGCAGATCTCTAGACTGTCTGGATATCACGGATATTATGGATCCGGTTATATCATCACTGCGGATCTCTAGACTGTCTGGATATCACAGATATTATGGATCCGGTTATATCGTCACTGCGGATCTCTAGACTGTCTGGATATCACAGATATTATGGATCCGGTTATATCGTCACTGCGGATCTCTAGACTGTCTGGATATCACAGATATTATGGATTCGGTTATATCGTCAATGCGGATCTCTGGACTGTCTGGATATCACAGATATTATGGATCCGGTTATATTGTCACTGCGGATCTCTGGACTGTCTGGATATCACAGATATTATGGATCCGGTTATATCGTCAATGCGGATCTCTGGACTGTCTGGATATTATGGATCCGGTTATATCGTCACTGCGGATCTCTGGACTGTCTGGATATCACAGATATTATGGATCCGGTTATATCGTCACTGCGGATCTCTGGACTGTCTGAATATCACATATATTATGGATCCGGTTATATTCTCACTGCGGATCTCTAGACTGTCTGGATATCACAGATATTATGGATCCGTTTATATCGTCACTGCGGATCTCTGGACTGTCTGGATATCACAGATATTATGGATCCGGTTATATCATCACTGCGGATCTCTGGACTGTCTGGATATAACAGATATTATGGATCCGGTTATATCGTCACTGCGGTTCTCTGGACTGTCTGGATATCACAGATATTATGGATCCGGTTATATCGTCACTGCGGATCTCTGGACTGTCTGGATATTATGGATCCGGTTATATTATCGCTGCGGATCTCTGGACTGTCTGGATATCACAGATATTATGGATCCGGTTATATCGTCACTGCGGATCTCTGGACTGTCTGGATATCACATATATTATGGATCCGGTTATATTCTCACTGCGGATCTCTAGACTGTCTGGATATCACAGATATTATGGATCCGGTTATATCGTCACTGCGGATCTCTGGACTGTCTGGATATCACAGCTATTATGGATCCGGTTATATCATCACTGCGGATCTCTAGACTGTCTGGATATCACAGATATTATGGATCCGGTTATATCGTCACTGCGGATTTCTAGACTGTCTGGATATCACATATATTATGGATCCGGTTATATCGTCACTGCGGATCTCTAGACTGTCTGGATATCACAGATATTATGGATCCGGTTATATCGTCACTGCGGATCTCTAGACTGTCTGGATATCACAGATATTATGGATCCGGTTATATCGTCACTGCGGATCTGTGGAACTGTCTGGATATCACAGCTATTATGGATCCGGTTATATATCGTCACTGCGGATCTCTGGACTGTCTGGATATCACAGATATTATGGATCCGGTTATGTATCGTCACTGCGGATCTCTGGACTGTCTGGATATCACAGATATTATGGATCCGGTTATATCGTCACTGCGGATCTCTAGACTGTCTGGATATCACAGATATTATGGATCCGGTTATATCGTCACTGCAGATCTCTGGACTGTCTGGATATCACAGATATTATGGATCCGGTTATATCGTCACTGCGGATCTCTGGACTGTCTGGATATCACAGATATTATGGATCCGGTTATATCGTCACTGCGGATCTCTGAACTGTCTGGATATTATGGATCCGGTTATATCATCGCTGCGGATCTCTGGACTGTCTGGATATCACAGATATTATGGATCCAGTTATATCGTCACTGCGGATCTCTAGACTGTCTGGATATCACAGATATAATGGATCCGGTTATATCGTCACTGCGGATCTCTGGACTGTCCGGATATCACAGATATTATGGATCCGGTTATATCGTCACTGCAGATCTCTGGACTGTCTGGATATCACAGATATTATGGATCCGGTTATATCGTCACTGCGGATCTCTGGACTGTCTGGATATCACAGATATTATGGATCCGGTTATATCGTCACTGCGGATCTCTGGACTGTCTGGATATCACAGATATTATGGATCCGGTTATATCGTCACTGCGGTTCTCTGGACTGTCTGGATATCACAGATATTATGGATCCGGTTATATCGTCACTGCGGATCTCTGGACTGTCTGGATATTATGGATCCGGTTATATTATCGCTGCGGATCTCTGGACTGTCTGGATATCACAGATATTATGGATCCGGTTATATCGTCACTGCGGATCTCTGGACTGTCTGGATATCACATATATTATGGATCCGGTTATATTCTCACTGCGGATCTCTAGACTGTCTGGATATCACAGATATTATGGATCCGGTTATATCGTCACTGCGGACCTCTGGACTGTCTGGATATCACAGTTATAATGGATCCGGTTATATAGTCACTGCGGATCTCTAGACAGTCTGGATATCACAGATATTGTGGATCCGGTTATATCATCACTGCGGATCTCTGGACTGTCTGGATATCACAGATATTATGGATCCGGTTATATCATCACTGCGGATCTCTAGACTGTCTGGATATCACAGATATTATGGATCCGGTTATATCGTCACTGCGGATTTCTAGACTGTCTGGATATCACATATATTATGGATCTGGTTATATCGTCACTGCGGATCTCTAGACTGTCTGGATATCACAGATATTATGGATCCGGGTTATATCGTCACTGCGGATCTCTAGACTGTCTGGATATCACAGATATTATGGATCCGGTTATATCGTCACTGCGGATCTGTGGACTGTCTGGATATCACAGCTATTATGGATCCGGTTATATATCGTCACTGCGGATCTCTGGACTGTCTGGATATCACAGATATTATGGATCCGGTTATGTATCGTCACTGCGGATCTCTGGACTGTCTGGATATCACAGATATTATGGGATCCGGTTATATCGTCACTGCGGATCTCTAGACTGTCTGGATATCACAGATATTATGGATCCGGTTTATATCGTCACTGCAGATCTCTGGACTGTCTGGATATCACAGATATTATGGATCCGGTTATATCGTCACTGCGGATCTCTGGACTGTCTGGATATCACAGATATTATGGATCCGGTTATATCGTCACTGCGGATCTCTGGACTGTCCGGATATCACAGATATTATGGATCCGGTTATATCGTCACTGCGGATCTCTGGACTGTCTGGATATTATGGATCCGGTTATATCGTCACTGCGGATCTCTGGACTCTCTGGATATCACAGATATTATGGATCCGGTTATATCGTCACTGCGGATCTCTGGACTGTCTGAATATCACATATATTATGGATCCGGTTATATTCTCACTGCGGATCTCTAGACTGTCTGGATATCACAGATATTATGGATCCGGTTATATCGTCACTGCGGATCTCTGGACTGTCTGGATATTATGGATCCGGTTATATCATCGCTGCGGATCTCTGGGACTGTCTGGATATCACAGATATTATGGATCCGGTTATATCGTCACTGCGGATCTCTAGACTGTCTGGATATCACAGATATTATGGATCCAGTTATATCGTCACTGCGGATCTCTAGACTGTCTGGATATCACAGATATAATGGATCCGGTTATATCGTCACTGCGGATCTCTGGACTGTCCGGATATCACAGATATTATGGATCCGGTTATATCGTCACTGCGGATCTCTGGACTGTCTGGATATCACAGATATTATGGATCCAGTTATATCGTCACTGCGGATCTCTAGACTGTCTGGATATCACAGATATAATGGATCCGGTTATATCGTCACTGCGGATCTCTGGACTTTCCGGATATCACAGATATTATGGATCCGGTTATATCGTCACTGCGGATCTCTGGACTGTCTGGATATCACATATATTATGGATCCGGTTTATATTCTCACTGCGGATCTCTAGACTGTCTGGATATCACAGATATTATGGATCCGGTTATATCGTCACTGCGGATCTCTGGACTGTCTGGATATCACAGATATTATGGATCCGGTTATATTGTCACTGCAGGTCTCTGGACTGTCTGGATATGACAGATATTATGGATCCGGTTATATCATCGCTGCGGATCTCTGGACTGTCTGGATATCACATATATTATGGATCCGGTTATATTCTAACTGCGGATCTCTAGACTGTCTGGATATCACAGATATTATGGATCCGGTTATATCGTCACTGCGGATCTCTGGACTGTCTGGATATTCACAGATATTATGGATCCGGTTATATCGTCACTGCGGATCTCTGGACTGTCTGAATATCACAGACATTATGGATCCGGTTATATCGTCACTGCGGATCTCTGGACTGTCTGGATATCACAGATATTATGGATCCGGTTATATCGTCACTGCGGTTCTCTGGACTGTCTGGATATCACAGATATTATGGATCCGGTTATATTGTCACTGCAGGTCTCTGGACTGTCTGGATATGACAGATATTATGGATCTGGTTATATCGTCAGTGCGGATCTCTAGACTGTCTGGATATCACAGATATTATGGATCCGGTTATATCGTCACTGCGGTTCTCTGGACTGTCTGGATATCACAGATATTATGGATCCGGTTATATCGTCACTGCGGATCTCTGGACTGTCTGGATATTATGGATCCGGTTATATCGTCACTGCGAATCTCTGGACTGTCTGGATATCACAGATATTATGGATCCGGTTATATCGTCACTGCGGATCTCTAGACTGTCTGGATATCACAGATATTATGGATCCGGCTATATCGTCACTGCGGATCTCTGCACTGTCTGGATATCACATATATTATGGATCCGGTTATATCGTCACTGCGGATCTCTGGACTGTCTGGATATCACAGATATTATGGATCCGGTTATATCGTCACTGTGGATCTCTGGACTGTCTGGATATCACAGATATTATGGATCCGGTTATATCGTCACTGCGGATCTCTGGACTGTCTGGATATCACAGATATAATGGATCCGGTTATATCGTCACTGCAGATCTCTGGACTGTCTGGATATCACAGATATTATGGATCCGGTTATATCGTCACTGCGGATCTCTGGACTGTCTGGATATCACAGATATTATGGATCCGGTTATATCATCACTGCGGATCTCTGGACTGTCTGGATATCACAGATATTATGGATCCGGTTATATCGTCACTGCGGACCTCTGGACTGTCTGGATATCACAGATATAATGGATCCGGTTATATAGTCACTGCGGATCTCTGGACTGTCTGGATATCACAGATATTATGGATCTGGTTATATCGTCACTGCGGATCGCTGGAATGTCTGGATATCACAGATATTATGGATCCGGTTATATCGTCACTGCGGATCTCTAGACTGTCCGGATATCACAGATATTATGGATCCGGTTATATTGTCACTGCGGATCTCTAGACTGTCTGGATATCACAGATATTATGGATCCGGTTATATCGTCCCTGCGGATCTCTGGACTGTCCGGATATCACAGATATTATGGATCCGGTTATATCGTCACTGCGGATCTCTGGACTGTCTGGATATCACAGATATTATGGATCCGGTTATATCGTCACTGCGGATCTCCGGACTGTCTGGATATCACAGATATTATGGATCCGGTTATATCGTTACTGCGGATCTCTGGACTGTCTGGATATCACAGATATTATGGATCAGGTTATATCGTAACTGCGGATCTCTAGACTGTCTGGATATCACGGATATTATGGATCCGGTTATATCATCACTGCGAATCTCTAGACTGTCTGGATATCACAGATATTATGGATCCGGTTATATCGTCACTGCGGATCTCTAGACTGTCTGGATATCACAGATATTATGGATCCGGTTATATCGTCACTGCGGATCTCTAGACTGTCTGGATATCACAGATATAATGGATCCGGTTATATCGCCACTGCGGATCTCTGGACTGTCTGGATATCACAGATATAATGGATCCGGTTAGATCGTCACTGCGGATCTCTGGACTGTCTGGATATCACAGATATTATGGATCCGGTTATATTCTCACTGCGGATCTCTGGACTGTCTGGATATCACAGATATTATGGATCCGGTTAGATCGTCACTGCGGATCTCTGGACTGTCTGGATATCACAGATATTATGGATCCGGTTATATCGTCACTGCGGATCTCTGGACTGTCTGGATATCACATACATTATGGATCTGCTTATATCGTCACTGCAGATCTCTAGACTGTCTGGATATCACAGATATTATGGATCCGGTTATATCGTCACTGCGGATCTCTGGACTCTCTGGATATCACGGATGTTATGGATCCGGTTATATCATCACTGCGGATCTCTAGACTGTCTGGATATCACATATATTATGGATCTGGTTATATCGTCACTGCGGATCTCTGGACTTTCTGGATATCGCAGATATTATGGATCCGGTTATATCGTCACTGCGGATCTCTGGACTGTCTGGATATCACAGATATTATGGATCCAGTTATATCGTCACTGCGGATCTCTAGACTGTCTGGATATCACAGATATTATGGATCCGGTTATATCGTCACTGCGGATCTCTGGATTGTCTGGATATCACAGATATTATGGATCCGGTTATATCGTCACTGCGGATCTCTGGACTGTCTGGATATCACAGATATTATGGATCCAGTTATATCGTCACTGCGGATCTCTAGACTGTCTGGATATCACAGATATTATGGATCCGGTTATATCGTCACTGCAGATCTCTGGACTGTCTGGATATCACAGATATTATGGATCCGGTTATATCGTCACTGCGGATCTCTGGACTGTCTGGATATCACAGATATTATGGATCCGGTTATATCGTCACTGCAGATCTCTGGACTGTATGGATATCACAGATATTATGGATCCGGTTATATCATCACTGCGGATCTCTGGACTGTCTGGATATCACAGATATTATGGATCCAGTTATATCGTCACTGCGGATCTCTGGATTGTCTGGATATCACAGATATTATGGATCCGGTTATATCGTCACTGCGGATCTCTGGACTGTCCGGATATCACAGATATTATGGATCCAGTTATATTCTCACTGCGGATCTCTGCACTGTCTGGATATCACATATATTATGGATCCGGTTATATCGTCACTGCGGATCTCTGCACTGTCTGGATATCACCGATATTATGGATCCTGTTATATCGTCACTGCGGATCTCTGGACTGTCTGGATATCACAGATATTATGGATCCGGTTATATCGTCACTGCGGATCTCTAGACTGTCTGGATATCACAGCTATTATGGATCCGGTTATATCATCACTGCAGATTTCTAGACTGTCTGGATATCACATATATTATGGATCTGGTTATATCGTCACTGCGGATCTCTGGACTTTCTGGATATCGCAGATATTATGGATCCGGTTATATCGTCACTGCGGATCTCTGAACTGTCTGGATATCACAGATATTATGGATCCAGTTATATCGTCACTGCGGATCTCTAGACTGTCTGGATATCACAGATATTATGGATCCGGTTATATCGTCACTGCAGATCTCTGGACTGTCTGGATATCACAGATATTATGGATCCGGTTATATCGTCACTGCGGATCTCTGGACTGTCTGGATATCACAGATATTATGGATCCGGTTATATCGTCACTGCAGATCTCTGGACTGTCTGGATATCACAGATATTATGGATCCGGTTATATCGTCACTGTGGATCTCTGGACTGTCTGGATATCACAGATATTATGGATCCGGTTATATCGTCACTGCGGATCTCTGGACTGTCTGGATATCACAGATATTATGGATCCGGTTATATAGTTACTGCGGATCTCTGGATTGTCTGGATATCACAGATATTATGGATCCGGTTATATCATCACTGCAGATCTCTAGACTGTCTGGATATCACGGATATTATGGATCCGGTTATATCATCACTGCGGATCTCTAGACTGTCTGGATATCACAGATATTATGGATCCGGTTATATCGTCACTGCGGATCTCTAGACTGTCTGGATATCACAGATATTATGGATTCGGTTATATCGTCAATGCGGATCTCTGGACTGTCTGGATATCACAGATATTATGGATCCGGTTATATTGTCACTGCGGATCTCTGGACTGTCTGGATATCACAGATATTATGGATCCGGTTATATCGTCAATGCGGATCTCTGGACTGTCTGGATATTATGGATCCGGTTATATCGTCACTGCGGATCTCTGGACTGTCTGGATATCACAGATATTATGGATCCGGTTAGATCGTCACTGCGGATCTCTGGACTGTCTGGATATCACATATATTATGGATCCGGTTATATCGTCACTGCGGATCTCTAGACTGTCTGGAAATCACAGATATTATGGATCCGGTTATATCGTCACTGCGGATCTCTGGACTGTCTGGATATCACAGATATTATGGATCCGGTTATATCGTCACTGCGGATCTCTGGACTGTCTGGATATCACAGATATTATGGATCCGGTTATATCGTCACTGCGGTTCTCTGGACTGTCTGGATATCACAGATATTATGGATCCGGTTATATCGTCACTTCGGATCTCTGGACTTTCTGGATATTATGGATCCGGTTATATCATCGCTGCGGATCTCTGGACTGTCTGGATATCACAGATATTATGGATCTGGTTATATCGTCACTGCGGATCTCTGGACTGTCTGGATATCACATATAATATGGATCCGGTTATATTCTCACTGCGGATCTCTAGACTGTCTGGATATCACAGATATTATGGATCCGGTTATATCGTCACTGCGGACCTCTGGACTGTCTGGATATCACAGATATTATGGATCCTGTTATATCGTCACTGCGGATCTCTGGACTGTCTGGATATCACAGCTATTATGGATCCGGTTATATCATCACTGCGGATCTCTAGACTGTCTGGATATCACAGATATTATGGATCCGGTTATATCGTCACTGCGGATTTCTAGACTGTCTGGATATCACATATATTATGGATCTGGTTATATCGTCACTGCGGATCTCTAGACTGTCTGGATATCACAGATATTATGGATCCGGTTATATCGTCACTGCGGATCTCTAGACTGTCTGGATATCACAGATATTATGGATCCGGTTATATCGTCACTGCAGATCTCTGGACTGTCTGGATATCACAGATATTATGGATCCGGTTATATCGTCACTGCGGATCTCTGGACTGTCTGGATATCACAGATATTATGGATCCGGTTATATCGTCACTGCGGATCTCTGGACTGTCTGGATATCACAGATATTATGGATCCGGTTATATCGTCACTGCGGATCTCTGGACTGTCTGGATATCACAGATATTATGGATCTGGTTATATCGTCACTGCGGATCTCTAGACTGTCTGGATATCACATATATTATGGATCTGGTTATATCGTCACTGCGGATCTCTAGACTGTCTGGATATCACAGATATTATGGATCCGGTTATATCGTCACTGCAGATCTCTGGACTGTCTGGATATCACAGATATTATGGATCCGGTTATATCGTCACTGCGGATCTCTGGACTGTCTGGATATCACAGATATTATGGATCCGGTTATATCGTCACTGCGGATCTCTGGACTGTCTGGATATCACAGATATTATGGATCCGGTTATATCGTCACTGCGGATCTCTGGACTGTCTGGATATCACAGATATTATGGATCCGGTTATATCGTCACTGCGGATCTCTGGACTGTCTGGATATCACAGATATTATGGATCCGGTTATATCGTCACTGCGGATCTCTGGACTGTCTGGATATCACAGATATTATGGATCCGGTTATATAGTTACTGCGGATCTCTAGACTGTCTGGATATCACAGATATTATGGATCCGGTTATATCGTCACTGCGGATCTCTAGACTGTCTGGATATCACAGATATTATGGATTCGGTTATATCGTCAATGCGGATCTCTGGACTGTCTGGATATCACAGATATTATGGATCCGGTTATATTGTCACTGCGGATCTCTGGACTGTCTGGATATCACAGATATTATGGATCCGGTTATATCGTCAATGCGGATCTCTGGACTGTCTGGATATTATGGATCCGGTTATATCGTCACTGCGGATCTCTGGACGGTCTGGATATCACAGATATTATGGATCCGGTTATATCGTCACTGCGGATCTCTGGACTGTCTGGATATCACATATATTATGGATCCGGTTATATCGTCACTGCGGATCTCTAGACTGTCTGGATATCACAGATATTATGGATCCGGTTATATCGTCACTGCGGATCTCTGGACTGTCTGGATATCACAGATATTATGGATCCGGTTATATCGTCACTGCGGATCTCTGGACTGTCTGGATATCACAGATATTATGGATCCGGTTATATCGTCACTGCGGTTCTCTGGACTGTCTGGATATCACAGATATTATGGATCCGGTTATATCGTCACTTCGGATCTCTGGACTGTCTGGATATTATGGATCCGGTTATATCATCGCTGCGGATCTCTGGACTGTCTGGATATCACAGATATTATGGATCTGGTTATATCGTCACTGCGGATCTCTGGACTGTCTGGATATCACATATATTATGGATCCGGTTATATTCTCACTGCGGATCTCTAGACTGTCTGGATATCACAGATATTATGGATCCGGTTATATCGTCACTGCGGACCTCTGGACTGTCTGGATATCACAGATATTATGGATCCTGTTGTATCGTCACTGCGGATCTCTAGACTGTCTGGATATCACAGATATTATGGATCCGGTTATATCGTCACTGCGGATTTCTAGACTGTCTGGATATCACAGATATTATGGATTCGGTTATATCGTCACTGCGGATTTCTAGACTGTCTGGATATCACATATATTATGGATCTGGTTATATCATCACTGCGGATCTCTGGACTTTCTGGATATCGCAGATATTATGGATCCGGTTATATCGTCACTGCGGATCTCTGGACTGTCTGGATATCACAGATATTATGGATCCGGTTATATCGTCACTGCGGATCTCTAGACTGTCTGGATATCACAGATATTATGGATCCGGTTATATCGTCACTGCAGATCTCTGGACTGTCTGGATATCACAGATATTATGGATCTGGTTATATCGTCACTGCGGATCTCTGGACTGTCTGGATATCACAGATATTATGGATCCAGTTATATCGTCACTGCGGATCTCTAGACTGTCTGGATATCACAGATATTATGGATCCGGTTATATCGTCACTGCGGATCTCTGGACTGTCCGGATATCACAGATATTATGGATCCGGTTATATCGTCACTGCGGATCTCTGGACTGTCCGGATATCACAGATATTATGGATCCGGTTATATCGTCACTGCGGATCTCTGGACTGTCTGGATATCACAGATATTATGGATCCGGTTATATCGTCACTGCGGATCTCTGGACTGTCTGGATATCACAGATATTATGGATCCAGTTATATCATCACTGCAGATCTCTAGACTGTCTGGATATCACGGATATATTATGGATCCGGTTATATCATCACTGCGGATCTCTAGACTGTCTGGATATCACAGATATTATGGATCCGGTTATATCGTCACTGCGGATCTCTGGACTGTCTGGATATCACAGATATTATGGATCCGGTTATATCGTCACTGCGGATCTCTGGACTGTCTGATATCACAGATATTTTGGATCCGGTTATATTGTCACTGCGGATCTCTGGACTGTCTCGATATCACAGATATTATGGATCCGGTTATATTGTCACTGCAGGTCTCTGGACTGTCTGGATATTACAGATATTATGGATCTGGTTATATCGTCAGTGCGGATCTCTAGACTGTCGGGATATCACAGATATTATGGATCCGGTTATATCGTCACTGCGGATCTCTGGACTGTCTGGATATCACAGATATTATGGATCTGGTTATATCGTCACTGCAGATCGCTGGAATGTCTGGATATCACAGATATTATGGATCCGGTTATATCGTCACTGCGGATCTCTGGACTGTCCGGATATCACATATATTATGGATCCGGTTATATCGTCACTGTTGATCTCTGGACTGTCCGGATATCACAGATATTATGGATCCGGTTATATCGTCACTGCGGATCTCTGGACTGTCTGGATATCACAGATATTATGGATCCGGTTATATCGTCACTGCGGATCTCTGGACTGTCTGGATATCACAGATATTATGGATCCGGTTATATCGTCACTGCGGATCTCTGGACTGTCTGGATATCACATACATTATGGATCTGCTTATATCGTCACTGCGGATCTCTAGACTGTCTGGATATCACAGATATTATGGATCCGGTTATATCGTCACTGCGGATCTCTAGACTGTCTGGATATCACAGCTATTATGGATCCGGTTATATCATCACTGCGGATTTCTAGACTGTCTGGATATCACATATATTATGGATCTGGTTATATCGTCACTGCGGATCTCTGGACTTTCTGGATATCGCAGATATTATGGATTCGGTTATATCGTCACTGCAGATCTCTGGACTGTCTGGATATCACAGATATTATGGATCCAGTTATATCGTCACTGCGGATCTCTAGGACTGTCTGGATATCACAGATATTATGGATCCGGTTATATCGTCACTGCAGATCTCTGGACTGTCTGGATATCACAGATATTATGGATCCGGTTATATCGTCATGCGGATCTCTGGACTGTCTGGATATCACAGATATTATGGATCCGGTTATATCGTCACTGCGGATCTCTGGACTGTCTGGATATCACAGATATTATGGATCCGGTTATATCGTCTCTGCGGATCTCTGGACTGTCTGGATATCACAGATATTATGGATCCGGTTATATCGTCACTGCGGATCTCTGGACTGTCTGGATATCACAGATATTATGGATCCGGTTATATCGTCACTGCGGATCTCTGGACTGTCTGGATATCACAGATATTATGGATCCGGTTATATAGTTACTGCGGATCTCTAGACTGTCTGGATATCACAGATATTATGGATCCGGTTATATCGTCACTGCGGATCTCTAGACTGTCTGGATATCACAGATATTATGGATTCGGTTATATCGTCAATGCGGATCTCTGGACTGTCTGGATATCACAGATATTATGGATCCGGTTATATTGTCACTGCGGATCTCTGGACTGTCTGGATATCACAGATATTATGGATCCGGTTATATCGTCAATGCGGATCTCTGGACTGTCTGGATATTATGGATCCGGTTATATCGTCACTGCGGATCTCTGGACTGTCTGGATATCACAGATATTATGGATCCGGTTATATCGTCACTGCGGATCTCTGGACTGTCTGGATATCACATATATTATGGATCCGGTTATATCGTCACTGCGGATCTCTAGACTGTCTGGATATCACAGATATTATGGATCCGGTTATATCGTCACTGCGGATCTCTGGACTGTCTGGATATCACAGATATTATGGATCCGGTTATATCGTCACTGCGGATCTCTGGACTGTCTGGATATCACAGATATTATGGATCCGGTTATATCGTCACTGCGGTTCTCTGGACTGTCTGGATATCACAGATATTATGGATCCGGTTATATCGTCACTTCGGATCTCTGGACTGTCTGGATATTATGGATCCGGTTATATCATCGCTGCAGATCTCTGGACTGTCTGGATATCACAGATATTATGGATCTGGTTATATCGTCACTGCGGATCTCTGGACTGTCTGGATATCACATATATTATGGATCCGGTTATATTCTCACTGCGGATCTCTAGACTGTCTGGATATCACAGATATTATGGATCCGGTTATATCGTCACTGCGGACCTCTGGACTGTCTGGATATCACAGATATTATGGATCCTGTTATATCGTCACTGCGGATCTCTAGACTGTCTGGATATCACAGATATTATGGATCCGGTTATATCATCACTGCGGATTTCTAGACTGTATGGATATCACATATATTATGGATCTGGTTATATCGTCACTGCGGATCTCTAGACTGCCTGGATATCACAGATATTATGGATCCGGTTATATCGTCACTGCGGACCTCTGGACTGTCTGGATATCACAGATATTATGGATCCTGTTATATCGTCACTGCGGATCTCTAGACTGTCTGGATATCACAGATATTATGGATCCGGTTATATCGTCACTGCGGATTTCTAGACTGTCTGGATATCACATATATTATGGATCTGGTTATATCGTCACTGCGGATCTCTAGACTGTCTGGATATCACAGATATTATGGATCCGGTTATATCGTCACTGCGGATCTCTAGACTGTCTGGATATCACAGATATTATGGATCCGGTTATATCGTCACTGCGGATTTCTAGACTGTCTGGATATCACAGATATTATGGATCCGGTTATATCGTCAATGCGGATCTCTGGACTGTCTGGATATCACAGATATTATGGATCCGGTTATATCGTCACTGCGGATCTCTGGACTGTCTGGATATCACAGATATTATGGATCCTGGTTATATCGTCACTGCGGATCTCTGCACTGTCTGGATATCACAGATATTATGGATCCTGTTATATCGTCACTGCGGATCTCTGGACTGTCTGGATATCCCATATATTATGGATCTGGTTATATCATCACTGCGGATCTCTGGACTTTCTGGATATCGCAGATATTATGGATCCGGTTATATCGTCACTGCGGATCTCTGGACTGTCTGGATATCACAGATATTATGGATCCGGTTATATCGTCACTGCGGATCTCTAGACTGTCTGGATATCACAGATATTATGGATCCGGTTATATCGTCACTGCAGATCTCTGGACTGTCTGGATATCACAGATATTATGGATCTGGTTATATCGTCACTGCGGATCTCTGGACTGTCTGGATATCACAGATATTATGGATCCAGTTATATCGTCACTGCGGATCTCTAGACTGTCTGGATATCACAGATATTATGGATCCGGTTATATCGTCACTGCGGATCTCTGGACTGTCCGGATATCACAGATATTATGGATCCGGTTATATCGTCACTGCGGATCTCTGGACTGTCCGGATATCACAGATATTATGGATCCGGTTATATCGTCACTGCGGATCTCTGGACTGTCTGGATATCACAGATATTATGGATCCGGTTATATCGTCACTGCGGATCTCTGGACTGTCTGGATATCACAGATATTATGGATCCAGTTATATCATCACTGCAGATCTCTAGACTGTCTGGATATCACGGATATATTATGGATCCGGTTATATCATCACTGCGGATCTCTAGACTGTCTGGATATCACAGATATTATGGATCCGGTTATATCGTCACTGCGGATCTCTGGACTGTCTGGATATCACAGATATTATGGATCCGGTTATATCGTCACTGCGGATCTCTGGACTGTCTGATATCACAGATATTTTGGATCCGGTTATATTGTCACTGCGGATCTCTGGACTGTCTCGATATCACAGATATTATGGATCCGGTTATATCGTCACTGCAGGTCTCTGGACTGTCTGGATATGACAGATATTATGGATCTGGTTATATCGTCAGTGCGGATCTCTAGACTGTCGGGATATCACAGATATTATGGATCCGGTTATATCGTCACTGCGGATCTCTGGACTGTCTGGATATCACAGATATTATGGATCTGGTTATATCGTCACTGCAGATCGCTGGAATGTCTGGATATCACAGATATTATGGATCCGGTTATATCGTCACTGCGGATCTCTAGACTGTCCGGATATCATAGATATTATGGATCCGGTTATATTGTCCACTGCGGATCTCTAGACTGTCTGGATATCACAGATATTATGGATCCGGTTATATTCTTACTGCGGATCTCTGGACTGTCTGGATATCACAGATATTATGGATCCGGTTATATCGTCACTGCGGATCTCTGGACTGTCTGGATATCAGAGATATTATGGATCCGGTTATATCGTCACTGCGGATCGCTTGGACTGTCTGGATATCACAGATATTGTGGATCCGGTTATATCGTCACTGCGGATCTCTAGACTGTCTGGATATCACAGATATTATGGATCCGGTTATATCGTCACTGCGGATCTCTAGACTGTCTGGATATCACAGATATTATGGATCCGGTTATATCGTCACTGCGGATCTCTGTACTGTCTGGATATCACAGATATTATGGATCCGGTTATATCGTCACTGCGGATCTCTAGACTGTCTGGATATCACAGATATTATGGATCCGGTTATATCGTCACTGCGGATCTCTAGACTGTCTGGATATCACAGATATTATGGATCCGGTTATATCGTCACTGCGGGTCTCTGGACTGTCTGGATATCACAGATATTATGGATCCGGTTATATCGTCACTGCGGGTCTCTGGACTGTCTGGATATCACAGATATTATGGATCCGGTTATATCGTCACTGCGGGTCTTTGGCCTGTCTGGATATCACAGATATTATGGATCCGGTTATATCGTCACTGCGGATCTCTGGACTGTCTGGATATCACAGATATTATGGATCCGGTTATATCGTCACTGCGGGTCTTTGGCCTGTCTGGATATCACAGATATTATGGATCCGGTTAGATCGTCACTGCGGATCTCTGGTCTGTCTGGATATCACAGATATTATGGATCCGGTTATATCGTCACTGCGGGTCTTTGGCCTGTCTGGATATCACAGATATTATGGATCCGGTTATATCGTCACTGCGGATCTCTGGCCTGTCTGGATATCACAGATATTATGGATCCGGTTACATCGTCACTGCGGGTCTCTGGCCTGTCTGGATATCACAGATATTATGGATCCGGTTATATCGTCACTGCGGATCTCTAGACAGTCTGGATATCACAGATATTATGGATCCGGTTACATCGTCACTATGGATCTCTAGACTGTCTGGAAATCACAGATATTATGGATCCGGTTATATCGTCACTGCGGATCTCTGGACTGTCTGGATATCACAGATATTATGGATCCGGTTATATCGTCACTGCGGATCTCTAGACTGTCTGGATATCACAGATATTATGGATCCGGTTATATCGTCACTGCGGATCTCTGGACTGTCTGGATATCACAGATATTATGGATCCGGTTATATCGTCACTGCGGATCCCTGGACTGTCTGGATATCACAGATATTATGGATCCGGTTATATCGTCACTGCGGATCTCTGTACTGTCTGGATATCACAGATATTATGGTTCCGGTTATATCGTCACTGCGGATCTCTGGACTGTCTGGATATCACAGATATTATGGATCCGGTTATATCGTCACTGCGGATCTCTGGACTGTCTGGATATCACAGATATTATGGATCCGGTTATATCGTCACTATGGATCTCTAGACTGTCTGGATATCACAGATATTATGGATCCGGTTATATCGTCACTGCGGATCTCTGGACTGTCTGATATCACAGATATTTTGGAGCCGGTTATATCGTCACTGCGGATCTCTGGACTGTCTCGATATCACAGATATTATGGATCCGGTTATATCGTCACTGCGGGTCTTTGGCCTGTCTGGATATCACAGATATTATGGATCCGGTTATATCGTCACTGCGGATCTCTGGTCTGTCTGGATATCACAGATATTATGGATCCGGTTATATCGTCACTGCGGATCTCTGGTCTGTCTGGATATCACAGATATTATGGATCCGGTTATATCGTCACTGCGGATCTCTAGACAGTCTGGATATCGCAGATATTATGGATCCGGTTATATCATCACTGCGGATCTCTAGACAGTCTGGATATCGCAGATATTATGGATCCGGTTATATCGTCACTATGGATCTCTATACTGTCTGGATATCACAGATATTATGGATCCGGTTATATCATCACTGCGGATCTCTGGACTGTCTGGATATCACAGATATTATGGATCCGGTTATATCGTCACTGCGGATCTCTGGACTGTCCGGATATCACAGATATTATGGATCCGGTTATATCGTCACTGGGGATCTCTGGACTGTCCGGATATCACAGATATTATGGATCCGGTTATATCGTAACTGCGGATCTCTGGACTGTCTGGACATCACAGATATTATGGATCCGGTTATATCGTCACTGCGGATCTCTAGACTGTCTGGATATCACAGATATTATGGATCCGGTTATATCGTCACTGCGGATCTCTAGACTGTCTGGATATCAAAGATATTATGGATCCGGTTATATCGTCACTGCGGATCTCTAGACTGTCTGGATATCACAGATATTATGGATCCGGTTATATCGTCACTGCGGATCTCTAGACTGTCTGGATGTCACAGATATTATGGATCCGGTTATATCGTCACTGCGGATCTCTGGACTGTCTGGATATCACAGATGTTATGGATCCGGTTATATCGTCATAGCGGATCTCTGGACTGTCTGAATATCACAGATATTATGGATTCGGTTATATCGTCACTGCGGATCTCTAGACTGTCTGGATATCACAGATATTATGGATTCGGTTATATCGTCACTGCGGATCTCTAGACTGTCTGGATATCACAGATATTATGGATCCGGTTATATCGTCACTGCGGATCTCTGGACTGTCCGGATATCACATATATTATGGATCCGGTTATATCGTCACTGCGGATCTCTAGACCGTCTGGATATCACAGATATTATGGATCCGGTTATATCGTCACTATGGATCTCTAGACTGTCCGAATATCACAGATATTATAGATCCGGTTATATCGTCACTGCGGATCTCTAGACCGTCTGGATATCACAGATATTATGGATCCGGTTATATCGTCACTGCGGATCTCTGGACTGTCTGGATATCACAGATATTATAGATCCGGTTATATTGTCACTGCGGATCTCTGGTCTGTCTGGATATCACAGATATTATGGATCCGGTTATATCGTCACTGCGGATCTCTGGACTGTCTGGATATAACAGATATTATGGATTTAGATAGCACCATACACAGCCCCCCTGTAGATAGCACCATACACAGCCCCCCCTGTAGATAGCTCCACACACAGCCCCCTGTAGACAGCTCCACACACAGCCCCCCTGTACATAGCGCCAGATACAGCCCCCCTGTAGATAGCGCCAGATACAGCCCCCCTGTAGATAGCGCCAGATACAGCCCCCCTGTAGATAGCGCCACACACAGACCCCCCCTGTAGATTGCTCCACACACAGACCCCCCCTGTAGATTGCTCCACACACAGACCCCCCCTGTAGATTGCTCCACACACAGACCCCCCCTGTAGATTGCTCCACACACAGACCCCCCCTGTAGATTGCTCCACACACAGACCCCCCCTGTAGATTGCTCCACACACAGACCCCCCCTGTAGATTGCTCCACACACAGACCCCCCCTGTAGATTGCTCCACACACAGACCCCCCCTGTAGATTGCTCCACACACAGACCCCCCCTGTAGATTGCTCCACACACAGACCCCCCCTGTAGATTGCTCCACACACAGACCCCCCTGTAGATTGCTCCACACACAGACCCCCCCTGTAGATTGCTCCACACACAGACCCCCCCTGTAGATTGCTCCACACACAGACCCCCCCTGTAGATCGCTCCACACACAGACCCCCCTGTAGATCGCTCCACACACAGACCCCCCTGTAGATCGCTCCACACACAGACCCCCCTGTAGATCGCTCCACACACAGACCCCCCTGTAGATAGCTCCACACACAGCCCCGCCGTACATAGCTCCACACACAGCCCCACTGTAGATAGCGCCAGATACAGCCCCCTTGTACATAGCGCCAGATACAGCCCCCTGTAGATAGCTCCAGATACAGCCCCCATGTAGATAGCTCCACACACAGCCCCCCTGTAGATAGCCCCACACACAGCCCCCATGTAGATAGCGCCACACACAGCCCCCCTGTACATAGCGCCACACACAACCCCCCTGTACATAGCGCCACACACAGCCCCCCTGTACATAGCGCCACACACAGCCCCCCTGTAGATAGCGCCACACACAGCCCCCCTGTAGACTGCTCCACACACAGCCCCCCTGTAGATAGTGCCACACACAGTCCCCTGTAGATAGCGCCACACACAGCTCCCCTGTAGATAACGCCACACACAGCACCTTCCTACATAGCGGCACACACAGCCCCCCTGTACATAGCGCCACACACAGCCCCCTGTACATAGCTCCAGATACAGCCCCCTGTAGATAGCGCCAGATACAGCCCTCCTGTACATAGCGCCAGACACAGCCCCCTGTGCATAACACCAGACAGACCCCTGTACATAGCGCCACACACTGCCCCCCCTGTAGATAGCTCCAGACAGAGCCCCCCCTGTAGATAGCTCCAGACACAGCCCCCTGTAGACAGCTCCACACACAGCCCTGCTGTACATAGCTCCACACACAGCCCCCTGTACATAGCGCCAGATACAGCCCCCCTGTAGATAGCTCCACACACAGCCCCCCTGTACATAGCGCCAGACAAACCCTGTAGATAGCGCCACACACAGACCCCCTGTAGATAGCGCCACACACAGCCCCCTGTAGATAGCTCCACACACAGCCCCATGTAGAAAGCGACACACACAGACCCCCTGTAGATTGCTCCACACACAGACCCCCCTGTAGATTGCTCCACACACAGACCCCCCCTGTAGATTGCTCCACACACAGCCCCCCTGTAGATAGCTCCACACACAGCCCCACTGTAGATAGTGCCAGATACAGCCCCCCTTTACATAGCTCCACACACAGCCCCACTGTAGATAGTGCCAGATACAGCCCCCCTGTACATAGCGCCAGATACAGCCCCCTGTAGATAGCTCCAGATACAGCCCCCATGTAGATAGCTCCACACAAAGCCCCCCTGTAGATAGCCCCACACACAGCCCCCATGTAGATAGTGCCACACACAGCCCCCCTGTAGATAGCGCCACACACAACCCCCCTGTACATAGTGCCACACACAACCCCCCTGTACATAGCACCACACACAGCCCCCTGTAGATAGCGCAAAACACAGCCCCCCTGTACAAAGCGGCAGATACAGCCCCCCTGTACATAGCGCCACACACAGCCCCCCTGTAGATTGCTCCACACACAGTCCCCCTGTAGATAGTGCCACACACAGTCCCCCTGTAGATAGCTCCACACACAGCCCCCCTGTAGATTGCTCCACACACAGTCCCCCTGTAGATAGTGCCACACACAGTCCCCCTGTAGATAGCTCCACACACAGCCCCCCTGTAGATAGCTCCACACACAGCTCCCCTGTAGATAACGCCACACAGCACCTTCCTACATAGCGGCACACACAGCCCCCCTGTACATAGCGCCACACACAGCCCCCTGTACATAGCTCCAGATACAGCCCCCTGTAGATAGCACCAGATACAGCCCCCTGTAGATAGCACCAGATACAGCCCCCTGTAGATAGCGCCTCACACAGCCCCCCTGTACAAAGTGCCAGACACAGTCCTCCTGTACATAGCGACACACACCGCCCCCCTGTAGATCGCTCCACTGACAGCCCCCTGTAGATGGCGACACACACAGCCCCCCTGTAGATGGTGCCACACACAGCCCACCTGTAGATGGTGCCACACACAGCCCACCTGTAGATAGCGCCACACACATCCCCCTGTAGATGGTGCTACACACAGCCCCCCTGTAGATAGCGCCACACACAGCCCCCCTGTACATAGTGCCGCGCACAACCCCCCTGTACATAGTGCCACACACATCCCCCTGTAGATAGCGCAAAACACAGCCCCCCTGTAAAAAGCGCCAGGTACAGCCCCCCTGTACATAGCGCCACACACAGCCCCCCTGTAGATTGCTCCACACACAGCTCCCCTGTACATAGCGCCACACACAGCCCCCCTGTAGATTGCTCCACACACAGCTCCCCTGTAGATAGCTCCACACACAGCCCCCCTGTAGATAGCTCCACACAGCCCCCCTGTAGATAGCTCCGCACACAGCCCCTTTCTACATAGCGGCACACACAGCCCCCCTGTACATAGCGCCACACACAGCCCCCTTGTAGATAGCTCCGCACACAGCCCCCCTTTAGATAGCGCCACAAACATCCCCCTGTAGATAGTGCCACACACAGCCCCCCTGTAGATAGTGCCACACACAGCCCCCTGTAGATAGTGCCACACACAGCCCCCCTGTAGATGGCTCCACACACAGCCCCCCAGTAGGTAACGCAACACAACCCCCTTATACTTTGTGCCACATTGCCGCCAGAGCGGAGAGCGGTAGATGCCCGGCCCTACTGCTCCCACTCTCTGCTCTGCTTTGACATCACTCACCGTCAGAAGAAGGCAGGAGTCTTGCGACAGTGTTCTCACTGGTGTCGATGCCGGCCTGGGAGTGGACCAGTCCAGTCACCTGACCGGTGATGTCAGGTGACAGGTCAGGTGACTGGACTGGTCCACTCCCGGGACGGCATCGATCCCAGTGAGAACACCGCCGCAAGACTCCTGACTTCTTCTGATCGCTGCTGCAGTTAGCAGCGATCAGCTGTTTTGATGCAGCGCCCAGCGGGACATTTTGCAGATCGCCCGGGACGGCGGGACAGAGGTGAGAAACCGGGACACTCCCACCGGATCCGGGACGGTTTGGAGGTATGCATCACCTTTGAAGACCGCTGCTCCTGATGACCAGCTCCATGCTGCTACACAGACCCACGGACCTTGTGCCGACTCGACACCCGGCGTACCGCACCTCTGCCTCTCGCTCCAGACTTCTCCAAAGTTGCCGTCGCTCCCGACACCGCCATCGAGCCAGCAGTCGACACCGGAACACCGTCACAATTTCCAGCCACCGGGACAGCTACACCAGGGAACCAGGGACCTCCACAGCAGGAACAGGTAAGGGGGGAGACACACTCCTCAGTTTTAGTCGGGTAACAGGGGAAGTAGATGGGCTCAAGATTTCAGGTGGCCAGGAACGCCGGGCCCTGGGGGACGCCCAGCCAGGGATCCGGCTGAAGCCCCCAGCTGCTCCTGAACCCACTCCAGCCCATCAGCCGCCTCCTCTCTGACCTTATCAAGTGCTCTAAACCCTCCATCACAAAGCTACGCCCTGAAACGGACAAGAAAAACTGCTGCCCTGACACTGCGCGCACACCTGCTCCGAACAACATTCTCAAGCCATAAAATGGCTTCCCTGCTTATCCCCTATATATATATATACACACACACACACACCCCTATATATATATATATATATATATATATATATAAATATATATATATATATATATATATATATAAATATATATATATATATATACACACATACACACATCCCCTATATATACACCCCTATATATGCACATCCCCTATATATATACACACACCCATATATATATATATATATATATATATACACACACATATATACACCCCTATATATATACATATATATATATACACATATATATACACCCTCATATATATACATATACACCCCTATACCCACCAAGCTATAATTAAAATACCCCCCTAGGTGACGCCTTGCAGGCCCAGACCCGTCATGACCGCTCTCTTCCCGGCTTTGCTTAGCTCTGGGTTCACACTCCCTGGATTTTAAGGGTTTGGGTTAATTCGAGATCACCAGATACGGAGGAGACGCTATTCCCAGTAATTTGTGTTGGATAAATTGGACGGGATTGGATAGGTTGGATGGGATTGGATACGTTTGACAGGATTGGATAGGTTGGACGGGATTGGATAGGTTGGATGTGATTTGATACGTTGAACGGGATTGGTTAGGTTGGAAGGATTATCCGTGGGACGTCTTCTGTATCCATCTCTCAGTTTGCTTGAATTGGTAATTGCTATTCAATTACTGTACATGCGCCTGGGAGACTAGCACGTTAGTGTCTCTATGATCGTATGCCTTCCATTTGACCGGATTTCCGGTTTGGACGCCATCTTTGAACATGTGCAGTAGTTGCTCGTGGGCGCCGTGTTATCGATGCTCCGGGATCTGGTACTTATAAGTAATATATAGATGGATCCGGTACTTCTAAGTAATATATAGATGGATCCGGTACTTCTAAGTAATATATAGATGGATCCGGTACTTATAAGTAATATATAGATGATCCGGTGCTTATAAGTAATATATAGATGGATCCGGTACTTCTAAGTAATATATAGATGGATCCGGTACTTGTAAGTAATATATAGATGATCTGGTGCTTATAAGTAATATATAGATGATCTGGTGCTTATAAGTAATATATAGATGGATCCGGTACTTCTAAGTAATATATAGATGGATCCGGTACTTATAAGTAATATATAGATGATCTGGTGCTTATAAGTAATATATAGATGATCCGGTGCTTATAAGTGATATATAGATGATCTGGGACTTATAAGTGATATATAGATGATCTGGGACTTATAAGTAATATATAGATGATCCGGTGCTTATAAGTGATATATAGATGATCTGGGACTTGTATAGATGGATCCGGTACTTATAAGTAATATATAGATGATCCGGTACATATAAGTAATATATAGATGATCCGGTACTTATAAGTGATATATAGATGATCCGGTACTTCTAAGTAATATATAGATGGATCCGGTACTTATAAGTAATATATAGATGATCTGGTGCTTATAAGTAATATATAGATGATCCGGTGCTTATAAGTGATATATAGATGATCTGGTGCTTATAAGTAATATATAGATGATCTGGTGCTTATAAGTAATATATAGATGGATCCGGTGCTTATAAGTGATATATAGATGATCTGGTACTTATAAGTAATATATAGATGATCTGGTGCTTATAAGTAATATATAGATGGATCCGGTGCTTATAAGTGATATATAGATGATCCGGTACATATAAGTAATATATAGATGATCCGGTACTTATAAGTAATATATAGATGATCTGGTGCTTATAAGTAATATATAGATGATCCGGTGCTTATAAGTGATATATAGATGATCCGGTGCTTATAAGTGATATATAGATGATCCGGTGCTTATAAGTAATATATAGATGATCCGGTACTTATAAGTAATATATAGATGATCCGGTACTTATAAGTAATATATAGATGATCCGGTACTTATAAGTGATATATAGATGATCCGGTACTTATAAGTAATATATAGATGATCCGGTACTTCTAAGTAATATATAGATGATCCGGTACTTATAAGTGATATATAGATGATCTGGTGCTTATAAGTGATATATAGATGATCCGGTACATATAAGTGATATATAGATGGATCTGGTGCTTATAAGTGATATATAGATGATCCGGTACTTATAAGTAATATATAGATGATCCGGTACTTCTAAGTAATATATAGATGATCCGGTACTTATAAGTGATATATAGATGATCTGGTGCTTATAAGTGATATATAGATGATCCGGTACTTATAAGTGATATATAGATGATCTGGTGCTTATAAGTGATATATAGATGATCCGGTACTTATAAGTGATATATAGATGATCTGGTGCTTATATAGATGATCCGGTACTTATAAGTAATATATAGATGATCCGGTACTTATAAGTGATATATAGATGATCTGGTGCTTATAAGTAATATATAGATGATCCGGTACTTATAAGTGATATATAGATGATCTGGTGCTTATATAGATGATCCGGTACTTATAAGTGATATATAGATGATCTGGTGCTTATAAGTAATATATAGATGATCTGGTGCTTATAAGTAATATATAGATGATCCGGTGCTTATAAGTAATATATAGATGATCCGGTACTTATAAGTAATATATAGATGATCCGGTACTTATAAGTGATATATAGATGATCTGGTGCTTATATAGATGATCCGGTACTTATAAGTGATATATAGATGATCCGGTACTTATAAGTGATATATAGATGATCTGGTGCTTATAAGTGATATATAGATGATCTGGTGCTTATAAGTGATATATAGATGATCCGGTACTTATAAGTGATATATAGATGATCTGGTGCTTATAAGTAATATATAGATGATCCGGTACTTATAAGTGATATATAGATGATCTGGTGCTTATAAGTAATATATAGATGATCCGGTACATATAAGTAATATATAGATGATCTGGTGCTTATAAGTAATATATAGATGATCTGGGGCTTATAAGTAATATATAGATGATCCGGTACATATAAGTAATATATAGATGATCTGGTGCTTATAAGTAATATATAGATGATCCGGTACTTATAAGTAATATATAGATGATCTGGTGCTTATAAGTGATATATAGATGATCCGGTACATATAAGTAATATATAGATGATCTGGTGCTTATAAGTGATATATAGATGATCCGGTACTTATAAGTAATATATAGATGATCTGGTGCTTATAAGTGATATATAGATGATCCGGTACTTATAAGTAATATATAGATGATCCGGTGCTTATAAGTGATATATAGATGATCCGGTACATATAAGTAATATATAGATGATCTGGTGCTTATAAGTAATATATAGATGATCCGGTACTTATAAGTAATATATAGATGATCTGGTGCTTATAAGTGATATATAGATGATCCGGTACTTATAAGTGATATATAGATGATCTGGTGCTTATAAGTGATATATAGATGATCCGGTACTTATAAGTGATATATAGATGATCTGGTGCTTATAAGTAATATATAGATGATCCGGTGCTTATAAGTAATATATAGATGATCCGGTGCTTATAAGTAATATATAGATGATCCGGTACTTATAAGTAATATATAGATGATCTGGTGCTTATAAGTGATATATAGATGATCCGGTACTTATAAGTAATATATAGATGATCCGGTGCTTATAAGTGATATATAGATGATCCGGTGCTTATAAGTAATATATAGATGATCCGGTGCTTATAAGTAATATATAGATGATCCGGTACTTATAAGTAATATATAGATGATCCGGGACTTATAAGTAATATATAGATGATCTGGTGCTTATAAGTGATATATAGATGATCCGGTACTTATAAGTAATATATAGATGATCCGGTGCTTATAAGTGATATATAGATGATCTGGTGCTTATAAGTGATATATAGATGATCCGGTACTTATAAGTAATATATAGATGATCCGGTGCTTATAAGTGATATATAGATGATCCGGTACTTATAAGTGATATATAGATGATCCGGTGCTTATAAGTGATATATAGATGATCCGGTACTTATAAGTAATATATAGATGATCTGGTGCTTATAAGTGATATATAGATGATCTGGTGCTTATATAGATGATCCGGTACTTATAAGTGATATATAGATGATCCGGTACTTATAAGTGATATATAGATGATCCGGTACTTATAAGTAATATATAGATGATCTGGTACTTATAAGTGATATATAGATGATCCGGTGCTTATAAGTAATATATAGATGATCTGGTGCTTATAAGTAATATATAGATGATCTGGTACTTATAAGTAATATATAGATGATCTGGTGCTTATAAGTAATATATAGATGATCCGGTACTTATAAGTAATATATAGATGATCTGGTGCTTATAAGTGATATATAGATGATCCGGTACTTATAAGTAATATATAGATGATCTGGTACTTATAAGTAATATATAGATGATCTGGTGCTTATAAGTAATATATAGATGATCCGGTACTTATAAGTGATATATAGATGATCCGGTACTTATAAGTAATATATAGATGATCCGGTACTTATAAGTGATATATAGATGATCTGGTACTTATAAGTAATATATAGATGATCCGGTACTTATAAGTAATATATAGATGATCCGGTGCTTATAAGTAATATATAGATGATCTGGTGCTTATAAGTGATATATAGATGATCCGGTACTTATAAGTGATATATAGATGATCCGGTGCTTATAAGTAATATATAGATGATCTGGTGCTTATAAGTGATATATAGATGATCCGGTACTTATAAGTAATATATAGATGGATCCGGTACTTGTATAGATGGATCCGGTACTTATAAGTAATATATAGATGATCCGGTACTTATAAGTGATATATAGATGATCCGGTGCTTATAAGTAATATATAGATGATCCGGTGCTTATAAGTAATATATAGATGATCCGGTGCTTATAAGTGATATATAGATGATCCGGTACTTATAAGTGATATATAGATGATCCGGTACTTTGTATAGATGGATCCGGTACTTATAAGTAATATATAGATGATCCGGTACTTATAAGTGATATATAGATGATCCGGTACTTATAAGTAATATATAGATGATCTGGTGCTTATAAGTGATATATAGATGATCTGGTGCTTATAAGTAATATATAGATGATCCGGTACTTATAAGTGATATATAGATGATCCGGTACTTATAAGTGATATATAGATGATCCGGTACTTATAAGTGATATATAGATGATCCGGTGCTTATAAGTAATATATAGATGATCCGGTACTTATAAGTAATATATAGATGATCCGGTACATATAAGTGATATATAGATGATCTGGTGCTTATAAGTAATATATAGATGATCTGGTACTTATAAGTGATATATAGATGATCCGGTACTTATAAGTGATATATAGATGATCCGGTACTTATAAGTGATATATAGATGATCCGGTACTTATAAGTGATATATAGATGATCTGGTGCTTATAAGTGATATATAGATGATCTGGTGCTTATAAGTAATATATAGATGATCCGGTACTTATAAGTAATATATAGATGATCTGGTACTTATAAGTGATATATAGATGATCTGGTGCTTATATAGATGATCTGGTGCTTATAAGTGATATATAGATGATCCGGTACTTATAAGTAATATATAGATGATCCGGTACTTATAAGTAATATATAGATGATCCGGTACTTATAAGTAATATATAGATGATCCGGTGCTTATAAGTAATATATAGATGATCCGGTACTTATAAGTGATATATAGATGATCCGGTACTTATAAGTAATATATAGATGATCCGGTACTTCTAAGTAATATATAGATGATCCGGGTGCTTATAAGTGATATATAGATGATCCGGTGCTTATAAGAGATATATAGATGGATCCGGTACTTATAAGTAATATATAGATGATCCGGTACTTATAAGTAATATATAGATGATCTGGTGCTTATAAGTAATATATAGATGGATCCGGTACTTATAAGTAATATATAGATGATCCGGTGCTTATAAGTGATATATAGATGATCTGGTGCTTATAAGTAATATATAGATGATCCGGTACTTATAAGTAATATATAGATGATCTGGTGCTTATAAGTGATATATAGATGATCCGGTACTTATAAGTGATATATAGATGATCCGGTACTTATAAGTAATATATAGATGATCCGGTACTTATAAGTGATATATAGATGATCCGGTACTTATAAGTGATATATAGATGATCCGGTACTTATAAGTAATATATAGATGATCCGGTGCTTATAAGTGATATATAGATGATCTGGTGCTTATAAGTGATATATAGATGATCCGGGACTTATAAGTAATATATAGATGATCCGGTACTTATAAGTAATATATAGATGATCCGGTACTTATAAGTAATATATAGATGATCCGGTACTTATAAGTAATATATAGATGATCCGGTACTTCTAAGTAATATATAGATGATCCGGTGCTTATAAGTGATATATAGATGATCCGGGTGCTTATAAGTGATATATAGATGGATCCGGTACTTATAAGTAATATATAGATGATCTGGTGCTTATAAGTAATATATAGATGATCCGGTACTTATAAGTAATATATAGATGATCTGGTGCTTATAAGTAATATATAGATGGATCCGGTACTTATAAGTAATATATAGATGATCCGGTGCTTATAAGTGATATATAGATGATCCGGTACTTATAAGTAATATATAGATGATCCGGTACTTATAAGTAATATATAGATGATCTGGTGCTTATAAGTAATATATAGATGATCCGGTACTTATAAGTGATATATAGATGATCTGGTGCTTATAAGTAATATATAGATGATCCGGTGCTTATAAGTGATATATAGATGATCCGGTGCTTATAAGTAATATATAGATGATCCGGTACTTATAAGTAATATATAGATGATCTGGTGCTTATAAGTAATATATAGATGATCCGACTTATAAGTAATATATAGATGATCTGGTGCTTATAAGTAATATATAGATGATCCGGTACTTATAAGTAATATATAGATGATCTGGTGCTTATAAGTAAATATAGATGATCCGGTACTTATAAGTAATATATAGATGATCTGGTGCTTATAAGTAATATATAGATGATCCGGTGCTTATAAGTGATATATAGATGGATCCGGTACTTATAAGTAATATATAGATGATCTGGTGCTTATAAGTGATATATAGATGATCTGGTGCTTATAAGTGATATATAGATGATCCGGTACTTATAAGTGATATATAGATGATCTGGTGCTTATAAGTGATATATAGATGATCTGGTACTTATAAGTAATATATAGATGATCTGGTGCTTATAAGTAATATATAGATGATCTGGTACTTATAAGTGATATATAGATGATCTGGTACTTATAAGTAATATATAGATGATCCGGTACTTATAAGTAATATATAGATGATCCGGTGCTTATAAGTAATATATAGATGATCCGGTACTTATAAGTGATATATAGATGATCTGGTGCTTATAAGTGATATATAGATGATCTGGTACTTATAAGTAATATATAGATGATCCGGTACATATAAGTAATATATAGATGATCCGGTACTTATAAGTAATATATAGATGATCCGGTGCTTATAAGTAATATATAGATGATCCGGTACTTATAAGTGATATATAGATGATCTGGTGCTTATAAGTAATATATAGATGATCCGGTACTTATAAGTAATATATAGATGATCCGGTGCTTATAAGTAATATATAGATGATCCGGTGCTTATAAGTAATATATAGATGATCCGGTACTTATAAGTAATATATAGATGATCTGGTGCTTATAAGTGATATATAGATGATCCAGTACTTATAAGTAATATATAGATGATCCGGTACATATAAGTGATATATAGATGATCCGGTACTTATAAGTAATATATAGATGATCCGGTACTTATAAGTAATATATAGATGATCTGGTGCTTATAAGTGATATATAGATGATCCAGTACTTATAAGTAATATATAGATGATCCGGTGCTTATAAGTGATATATAGATGATCCGGTACTTATAAGTGATATATAGATGATCCGGTACTTATAAGTAATATATAGATGATCCGGTACTTATAAGTAATATATAGATGATCCGGTACTTATAAGTGATATATAGATGATCCGGTACTTATAAGTAATATATAGATGATCCGGTACTTATAAGTAATATATAGATGATCTGGGGCTTATAAGTAATATATAGATGATCCGGTACTTCTAAGTAATATATAGATGATCCGGTGCTTATAAGTGATATATAGATGATCCGGTACTTATAAGTAATATATAGATGATCTGGTGCTTATAAGTAATATATAGATGATCCGGTACATATAAGTGATATATAGATGGATCCGGTACTTATAAGTGATATATAGATGATCCGGTACTTATAAGTAATATATAGATGATCTGGTACTTATAAGTGATATATAGATGATCTGGTACTTATAAGTAATATATAGATGGATCCGGTACTTATAAGTAATATATAGATGATCTGGTGCTTATAAGTAATATATAGATGATCCGGTACTTATAAGTAATATATAGATGATCCGGTACTTATAAGTAATATATAGATGATCTGGTGCTTATAAGTAATATATAGATGGATCCGGTACTTATAAGTAATATATAGATGATCCGGTGCTTATAAGTGATATATAGATGATCCGGTACTTATAAGTAATATATAGATGATCTGGTGCTTATAAGTAATATATAGATGATCTGGTGCTTATAAGTAATATATAGATGATCTGGTACTTATAAGTAATATATAGATGATCTGGTGCTTATAAGTAATATATAGATGATCCGGTACTTATAAGTAATATATAGATGGATCCGGTACTTATAAGTAATATATAGATGATCCGGTGCTTATAAGTAATATATAGATGATCCGGTGCTTATAAGTAATATATAGATGATCTGGTGCTTATAAGTAATATATAGATGATCTGGTGCTTATAAGTAATATATAGATGATCTGGTGCTTATAAGTAATATATAGATGATCTGGTGCTTATAAGTAATATATAGATGATCCGGTGCTTATAAGTAATATATAGATGATCTGGTGCTTATAAGTAATATATAGATGATCCGGTACTTATAAGTGATATATAGATGATCCGGTGCTTATAAGTGATATATAGATGATCCGGTACTTATAAGTGATATATAGATGATCCGGTGCTTATAAGTGATATATAGATGATCTGGTACTTATAAGTAATATATAGATGATCCGGTGCTTATAAGTAATATATAGATGATCTGGTGCTTATAAGTAATATATAGATGATCTGGTGCTTATAAGTAATATATAGATGATCTGGTGCTTATAAGTAATATATAGATGATCTGGTGCTTATAAGTAATATATAGATGATCCGGTGCTTATAAGTAATATATAGATGATCCGGTGCTTATAAGTAATATATAGATGATCCGGTACTTATAAGTAATATATAGATGATCTGGTGCTTATAAGTAATATATAGATGATCTGGTGCTTATAAGTAATATATAGATGATCCGGTACTTATAAGTAATATATAGATGATCCGGTACATATAAGTAATATATAGATGATCCGGTACTTATAAGTGATATATAGATGATCCGGTACTTATAAGTGATATATAGATGATCTGGTGCTTATAAGTAATATATAGATGATCCGGTGCTTATAAGTAATATATAGATGATCCGGTACTTATAAGTAATATATAGATGATCCGGTACTTATAAGTAATATATAGATGATCCGGTACTTATAAGTAATATATAGATGATCCGGTACTTATAAGTAATATATAGATGATCCGGTGCTTATAAGTAATATATAGATGATCCGGTACTTATAAGTAATATATAGATGATCTGGTGCTTATAAGTAATATATAGATGATCTGGTGCTTATAAGTAATATATAGATGATCTGGTACTTATAAGTAATATATAGATGATCCGGTGCTTATAAGTAATATATAGATGATCTGGTGCTTATAAGTAATATATAGATGATCTGGTGCTTATAAGTAATATATAGATGATCTGGTGCTTATAAGTAATATATAGATGATCTGGTACTTATAAGTAATATATAGATGATCCGGTGCTTATAAGTAATATATAGATGATCTGGTGCTTATAAGTAATATATAGATGATCCGGTGCTTATAAGTGATATATAGATGATCTGGTGCTTATAAGTAATATATAGATGATCTGGTGCTTATAAGTGATATATAGATGATCCGGTACATATAAGTAATATATAGATGATCTGGTGCTTATAAGTAATATATAGATGATCTGGTGCTTATAAGTAATATATAGATGATCTGGTGCTTATAAGTAATATATAGATGATCTGGTTCTTATAAGTAATATATAGATGATCTGGTGCTTATAAGTAATATATAGATGATCCGGTGCTTATAAGTAATATATAGATGATCCGGTGCTTATAAGTAATATATAGATGATCCGGTACTTATAAGTAATATATAGATGATCTGGTGCTTATAAGTAATATATAGATGATCCGGTACTTATAAGTAATATATAGATGATCTGGTACTTATAAGTAATATATAGATGATCCGGTGCTTATAAGTAATATATAGATGATCTGGTGCTTATAAGTAATATATAGATGGATCCGGTACTTATAAGTGATATATAGATGATCCGGGACTTATAAGTGATATATAGATGATCCGGTGCTTATAAGTGATATATAGATGATCCGGTACTTGTATAGATGGATCCGGTACTTATAAGTAATATATAGATGATCCGGTACTTATAAGTAATATATAGATGATCCGGTACTTATAAGTGATATATAGATGATCCGGTGCTTATAAGTAATATATAGATGATCTGGTGCTTATAAGTGATATATAGATGATCTGGTGCTTATAAGTAATATATAGATGATCCGGGACTTATAAGTAATATATAGATGATCCGGTACTTATAAGTAATATATAGATGATCTGGGGCTTATAAGTAATATATAGATGATCCGGTACTTATAAGTGATATATAGATGATCCGGTGCTTATAAGTGATATATAGATGATCCGGTGCTTATAAGTAATATATAGATGATCTGGTGCTTATAAGTAATATATAGATGATCTGGTGCTTATAAGTAATATATAGATGATCCGGTGCTTATAAGTAATATATAGATGATCCGGTACTTATAAGTAATATATAGATGATCTGGGGCTTATAAGTAATATATAGATGATCCGGTACTTATAAGT